>NC_091989.1:77017884-77121065 GCF_044704955.1 Pristiophorus japonicus | reverse complement strand
AGTGCGGGGGGGGGAGAAGAGAGAGAGTGCGGGGGGGGAGAAGAGAGAGAGTGCGGGGGGGGAGAAGAGAGAGAGTGCGGGGGGAGAAGAGAGAGAGTGCGGGGGGGGAGAAGAGAGAGAGTGCGGGGGGGGAGAAGAGAGAGAACGGGGGGGGAGAAGAGAGAGAACGGGGGGGGAGAAGAGAGAGAACGGGGGGGGAGAAGAGAGAGAACGGGGGGGAGAAGAGAGAGAACGGGGGGGAGAAGAGAGAGAACGGGGGGGGAGAAGAGAGAGAACGGGGGGGGAGAGAGAGAGAACGGGGGGGGAGAAGAGAGAGAACGGGGGGGGAGAAGAGAGAGAACGGGGGGGAGAAGAGAGAGAACGGGGGGGGAGAAGAGAGAGAACGGGGGGGAGAAGAGAGAGAACGGGGGGGGAGAAGAGAGAGAACGGGGGGGAGAAGAGAGAGAACGGGGGGGGAGAAGAGAGAGAACGGGGGGGGAGAAGAGAGAGAACGGGGGGGGAGAAGAGAGAGAACGGGGGGGGAGAAGAGAGAGAACGGGGGGGGAGAAGAGAGAGAACGGGGGGGGAGAAGAGAGAGAACGGGGGGGGGAGAAGAGAGAGAACGGGGGGGGGAGAAGAGAGAGAACGGGGGGGGGAGAAGAGAGAGAACGGGGGGGGAGAAGAGAGAGAACGGGGGGGAGAAGAGAGAGAACGGGGGGGAGAAGAGAGAGAACGGGGGGGGAGAAGAGAGAGAACGGGGGGGGAGAAGAGAGAGAACGGGGGGGAGAAGAGAGAGAACGGGGGGGGAGAAGAGAGAGAACGGGGGGGGAGAAGAGAGAGAACGGGGGGGGAGAAGAGAGAGAACGGGGGGGGAGAAGAGAGAGAACGGGGGGGGAGAAGAGAGAGAAGGACGGGGGGGGAGAAGAGAGAGAACGGGGGGGGGGGGAGAAGAGAGAGAACGGGGGGGGGGAGAAGAGAGAGAACGGGGGGGGGAGAAGAGAGAGAACGGGGGGGGGGGGAGAAGAGAGAGAACGGGGGGGGGTGGGAGAAGAGAGAGAACGGGGGGGGGTGGAGAGAGAGAGAGCTGGGAGGGGGTGGAGAGAGAGAGAGCTGGGAGGGGGTGGAGAGAGAGAGCGGGGAGGGGGGGGGAGGGAAGGAGGGAAGGTGAGAGAGAGAGAGAGAGAGAGAGAGAGAGAGAGAGAGAGAGAGAGAGAGAGGGAGGGAGAGAGAGAGAGAGAGAGAGAGAGAGAGAGAGAGAGAGAGCGCGAGAGAGAGGGGGGGGAAGGGGAGAGAGAGAGAGAGAGCGGGGGCGGGGGGGGAGAGAGAAGAGAGAGCGAGAGAGAGAGAGCGGGGGGGAGGGCAGGTCGGATCGGATCTAGTCCGGGAGTCGGCAGTGGGGGGCGGGTCATGTCGGGGAACAGGAGCGCGAGTCGGGTCGGGAGGGGGGGGGGGGGGGGGAGGAGCGGGTATCGGGTCTTGTCGAGGGCGGGGAGCAGGAGCTGGCCGTGGGAGGAGCCCCAGTGAGGCCATTCAGCCAGGGCTAGGAGCTGCGTGCTTCGGGCCCCTCCCACACAGTTCGGCGCCTGGAGCTACTGCACTTGCGTACCGACTATAGTGCGCATGTGCAGAGGTCCCGGCACGGTTTTCAGCGCCGGGACCTGGCTTCGCCCCTCCCACAGCTCGTGCTGGCTGCGCCGAGCGCCAGAGGAGCTGTAAGTAGGCGCAGAATACCGAGGACTTTTTTAGGCGCCGTTTTAGGCGCGAAAAACGGGCGCCCAGCTCAGAGGGGCGCCCGTTTTTTTTCTTGTGGAAACTTGGGCCCAGACAGTTGTTAAACGATAAGGGGATAAGAGGTTATGGGGAGCGGGCAGGGAAGTAGAGCTGAGTCCATGATCAAATCAGCCATGATCTTATTGAATGGCGGAGCAGGCTCGAGGAGCCATATGGCCGACTCCTGCTCCTATGTTCTAATGTTCTAATGTTCTAATGTTCTAATGTTCTAATGTTCTAATGTCTCTTAGGGAAGGGAATCTGCCGTCCTAACCCAGTCTGGGCCGATATGTGACTCCAGTCCCATACCAACGTAGTTGTATCTCAGTTGTATCAAAGCACTACCAGCGATTCAAGGCAGCCCACCACCACCCTTCTCAGGGCAACTTGGGATGGACAATAAATGCCAACCTTGCCAGCAACACCCACATCCCAAGAACAAATAAAAAGGAAATCCAAGGAAAGTTCGAACGGTAAAAATGCAAAAGGACAAATTCATGACTGTTTTCTAATTATACATGCAGTTTTCCAATTAAAAAGCCTACCACAACCTGCACACATCCAATTTACATTCACTGTACCTGTATGTGCTGTGCTGATCCATCAGGAGATGTAAAAATGAGCTGGTTGAGACCTGCAGAATCAGGCGAGGCCAGGATGACCTTTCCTTGCCCTGACTCGGGTCTGGCTAAAATCACTTTGTTTGACGTTGTGCCATCTGAATTTGTTAAGATGAATTGCTTGCTCGCACCATGATCCATCGACGTGACTATCTGAATCTTCTGGCCCGTCTGCTGATCGGTGACAATCTACAAATAGAAACATATTGATTGGTACCGGACATCTGTCAAAGGATAGAAGCGGAAACACCAAATATAATGCTGCCATCTCTTTGGTCTACAACCAACAGGACATCAAATTACAAACTACATGCAGCACTGTGCAGGGAGGCAAGACGCCACAAGGACCAGTAACTACTTACAGGAGGCATGCCAGACTTTTTTTTAAAACCTGCTTACATATAGCTATTTCTTTTTGAAGACAACTGAAAATAGTTTCCATTATGGATGGAGCAGGTTTGCAATATTTTAATGCTCAAGTACATGCAACTGCTAGGCTATTTTCACCACATTTTAGTAAGAGAAATTCTACCTGAATGCGCTGTGCTACTGTGACACCTGGGTCTGCGGGAACAATCTGAATCCTCTGTGGGGTACTGGTCATTATTGGTCGTCCTATTACACTTCCTGGAGCTACAGTAGATAATGTCCCTTGAGAGTGGGAGACCTGTGAGGAGTTACCAGGAAATATACAATAATCAAAATAAAAAAGGCACATCTAAACTTTAAACTACATATATATATTTTTAAAAAGCATTCTTGTCCATTGCAATTAAAATAAACATGAGAAAAAAATTACGGCATTCTCCCCCACATTCTTTCGCTCTCATTCCCACACTTCCCTGCTCAGCTGGGAGAGCAAGATAGCCTGAACTTCAAACTGCTCCACTATTACAATTGGCGCTTATAATAGCACGGAAAGTGCACTTCTATGGAGCCAGGCTGAGCCGTATTCCACTTCCTGGCTAAAACTTCCCAGTGAAAAATAAGTTCAAATCAGTGAAGACTGTGGATGTTATGGCTTTCAGAACTATTTTACTGACTTTGTGAAAAAGTCAAGAGACAAAACACCAAGCATATTCATTTCTTGTTTTAATCAGCATGTAGGTTAAACTAGACCGATTCACCTTGTGCGACAAACAGCATGGATATAGCTACTAATTTCATCCCTGTCAGATACTTCAGCAGTTTGTTTTTTATTAGGCACATCAGCTGTCTTGGTTGTTCCAGAAATCTACTGCTCCATGCAAGAAAACTTCTCATTTCTGCTCGCTCGATATTTGTTAATCTTGTAGCTGCATCTTCTATTTCTCCACTCACCATCCAAGGTAAATGTCCTACTTGTACCTACCGCATCCATACCTTATATTATTAGATCCTTATATTGCAAATACTCCTCGCCAACCCATCAATGTCCTTTTCAACGGATGGTGCCCAAAAATGCACACAGTACTCAAAATGCCGCCTCACAATTTACAATAACTTGTTTCAACCTGCAATAAATCAAAATACCCTCAGGGTGGATCCCAGTACTTCATTAGCCTTGCTTATGGCAGCTTCACAAAGGCTGCATAACTTCATTGTTTAGTCAACGACCCCACCAAGGTTCTTTCCCCACGTTTCTAATGGGCATCTCTTCATCATGTACACAGTTCATTTTTTCTAATCCAATGTCCATTAGCCACATTAAAATCGCCTATCTTTCCTTAGGCCTTTGGTTATTTGTTCCAGTTCTCAATCCCCCACCCTCTCCCCTCGCCATATGCCATCAATCTCCTCTATATTTGTCACCTGTTCCTGGTGGCGGCCCCGAACTGCAAGGGCCATCAGTAGGTTGGGGTCAAAGGAGCATACCACTTCAAGGTGCAGCGCGAGCCGGTTCAGGAGAGCGGCGGCTGTGAAGAGGGTGACTGGATTGGACATCACCAAGGTCCAGGTCGCTGATTGAAGCGTGGGCAGGTACAACAGGAGCAGCGAGATCGGGGCGCAGGCACGGCGAGTGATCATGGAGCGACTTGATGGGGGCCCAGGAGAGGTGCGAGTTCAGGACCCAGGGGCAGCACAGGCAGCTCACACTGCGATATGTGTGCACACTAGGTCCGCGCAGTAGAGCAGGTCTTCAGTCGTCTTGGTTAATCCTTGCCACTGGACCAAGACCAAGCTCTATCAAGCCAGTGTGCAACGGCCACCACACGTTAAGAAAATCCACGTACAGGTATCTTCCACCCTGCAACATATAGTTCAGGATCTGGAATATTAGGAGCCTCATTGAAAGACCTGTGAGCTCATCCTTTTTTGGTGTGGAAGCAAGTCATCCTCGACTTGGAAGGGGGGGACTGAGTGTAACGTAGCCAAGTTTGCTGACGATACAAAGATGGGAGGAAAAGCAATGTGTGAGGAGGACACAAAAAATCTGCAAAAGGACATAGACAGGCTAAATATGCGGGCAAAAATTTGGTCGATGGAGTATAATGTTGGAAAGTGTGAGGTCATGCACTTTCGCAGAAAAAAAAAATCAAAGAGCAAGTTATTATTTAAATGGAGAAAGATTGCAAAATGTTGCAGTACAGCAGGACCTGGGGGTACTTGTGCATGAAACAAAAAAGGATAGTATGCAGGTACAGCAAGTGATCAGGAAGGCCAATGGTACCTTGGCCTTTATTGCAAAGGGGATGGAGTATAAAAGCAGGGAAGTCTTGTTACAGCTATACAAGGTATTGGTGAGGCCACACCTGGAATACTGCGTGCAGTTTTGATTTCCATATTTACGAAAGGATATATTTGCTTTGGAGGCAGTTCAGAGAAGGTTCACTAGGTTGATTCCGGGGCTGAGGAGGTTGACTTATGAGGAAAGGTTAAGTAGGTTGGGCCTCTACTCATTGGAATACAGAAGAATGAGAGGTGATCTTATCGAAACGTATAAGATTATGAGGGGGCTTGTCAAGGTGGATGCAGAGAGAATGATTCCACCTATGGGGGAGACTAGAACTAGAGGGCATGATCTTAGAATAAGGGGCCACCCATTTAAAACATAGATGAGGAGAAATTTCTTCTCAGAGGGTTGTAAATCTGTGAAATTCGCTGCCTCAGAGGGCTGTGGAAGCTGGGACGTTGAATAAATTTAAGACAGAAATAGACAGTTTCTTAAACGATAAGGGGATAAGGGATTATGGGGAGCGGGCGGGGAAGTGGAGCTGAGTCCATGATCAGATCAGCCATGATCTTATTGAATGGCGGAGCAGGCTCGAGGAGCAGTATGGCCTACTCCTGTTCCTATTTCTTTTGTACTTATGATCCGAGGGACCACCTATGATGATGATGACTTGTCACCTGGCCAAGTAGCTTGGTTTTTCACCAAATGTAACATTATTTGTGGTATTACTGCGGGTGAGAACCCCTTTGTATAGTGGCATCGTAAATAGATTTGAGCAGATTTCTTCGGTTTGCTGTTTCTGGAGAAATCATAAGCACTCTCAAAGAATGTATTTAGTACTTCACTAAAAATACTCAATAGAAATCTTCACAAACACACTTACAATGTCATTACCAAAGTGGTCAGGAAAGTCACACCCTCATATTGCTTCTGGTGTCAAACAGCCTCAACTCCAAACAGATGCTGGTTACTCCTCCCGTTTTATCCTTGTCCGCTTTCTGCTACCCAGCTACTTTTCAATATAACCAAATTCACTGTTATATTTACTGGCTTTAAGGCTCTTTAAAAGAGTGACATGCAAAATGTTATCAAATCCTTTGTGAGAAATAAGAACTTGCATTTATACAACACCTTTAATGTAGTACAACATTGCAAGGCACTTCACAGGAGTGTTATCAAACAAAATTTGACAGAGCCACATAAGGCAACATTAAGACAGGTCAAAGAGGTAGGTTTTAAAGAGCGTCATACAGGAGGAGAGAGAAGTTACGGGGCAGAGTGATTTAGGGAGGAAATTACAGAGCTTAGGACCTAGGCAGGTAAAGGCACAGCTGGAGTGATTAAAATCGTGGAGTGATTAAAATCGGGGAAGGCCCAAGAGGCCAGAATTGGAGGAGCCGAGATCTTGGAAGGTTGTAGGGCTGGAAGAGGTTAGAGATCGGGACGAGCGGCATCTCCCTCAGTTCCCTATTGAGGAGTGCCTCGCAAAGCTGCCAATCAAAACTACCTCGAATGAGGAGCCTTTCCCTCTTCGTGTGGGAGTCAGGGCAATTCTGATGCCTGCTTAGCTAGGCCTCCTGCTGCGCTCAATGAATAAAATTCATGCATTATAAATGCAAACCTCTCTGGAATATGTACAGGTACTTACATGCAGAAATATGTTAATCATATCCACTAGATATTCCTACAGATTGATTTAGTTAAAGCCTCAGGGACTAGTAATGCTATGACCTACAACTTCTAAATCCACGATGACTCCTCCTTTTGGCTTCTGCACACAGATATTTGATGGGTTTAGTTTCTGCTTTATCTTATTGGTAGAATTTCCTCACCATTCGTGCTCAATTTGTTGCTTTCACATGTGCTTATCAGTTTTCATTCACACATTAGCTGCAACGGAACTGCGAGTGGGTGCTTCTTCGATTAATATGATGTTTGAGCCAATCAGAAAGCAGATTGTGTGCCTTTGTCCACTATATCACTGGGGTAGTTTAGCACACACACTACTTCAATAGGACCACTGCATGTTACCTTGTGTCACTGGTCCCTATAAAATCCAGTTAAAGTAGGATTGCCAGAGGGCAAATCTATGGAAATAAATGTTTTAGGTACATTTAGAGACAGGACCGTCGGCAGTTCAAGAGGCCAGTGGGGAGTCAGGAGGCAGAGCGGGAAGTTGCTGAGGCCGACAAGAGGCCCAACAGGACCATCGGCAGTGCGAGAGGCCAGCGGTGAGTCAGGAGGCAGAATGGGACGTTGCCGAGGCCCACAAGAGGCCCAACAGGACCGTCGGCAGTTCGAGAGGCCAGCTGGTGCAGCTGCAGCAGGGTGAGAAGGCAAAAAAGTAGAAAGAAATCAAAAGGTGACGTCACAGCCAAGGGGTAAGTGATTGGTAAATAGTTTTTCTTTTTATTTTCTATATCAATAAGCAACCTTTAACATTGTTGTTGCCAATTTAAGTTTATCTAAGGGTTAAGACATGGCAGGACAACTTGGACATGTCTTGTGCTCCTCCTGTACTGTGTGGGAACTCGGATGCTTCTGGTGTCCCTGACGATTACGTGTGTAGGAAGTGTATCGGCATGCAGCTCCTGACGGACCATATTGCAGCACTGGAGCTGCGGGTGGATTCACTCTGGAGCATCCACGATGTTGAGAATGACGTGAATAGCACGTTTAGTGAGTTGGTCTTACCGCAGGGAAAGGGTACACAGCCAGATAGAGGATGGGTGACCAACAGGAAGAGCAGTGCAAGGAAGGTAGTGCAGGGGTCTCCTGCGGTCACCCCTCTTCAAAATAGATACACCGCTTTGGGTACTGTTGAGGGAGATGACTCATCGGGGAGGGCAGCAGCAGCCAAGTTCATGGCACCGTGGGTGGCTCTGCTGCACAGGAGGGCAGGAAAAAGAGTGGGAGAGCTAGTGATAGGGGATTCAATTGTAAGGGGAATAGATAGACGTTTTTGCAGACGCAACCGAGACTCCAGGATGGTATGTTGCCTCCCTGGTGCAAGGATCAAGGATCAAGGATATCTCGGAGCGGGTGCAGGGCATTCGGAAAAGGGAGGGTGAACAGCCAGTTGTCGTGGTGCATATCGGTACCAACGATATAGGTTAAAAAAAGGGATGAGGTCCTTCAAGACAAATTTAGAGAGCAAGGAGCTAAATTAAAAAGTAGGACCTCAAAAGTAGGAGTCTCAGGATTGCTACCAGTGCCACGTGCTAGTCAGAGTAGGAATCGCAGGATAGCTCAGATGAATACGTGGCTTGAGGAGTGGTGCAGAAGGGAGGGATTCAAATTCCTGGGACATTGGAACCGGTTCTGAGGGAGGTGGGACCAGTGCAAACCGGACGGTCTGCACCTGGACAGTTCCGGAACCAATGTCCTAGGCGGAGTGTTTGCTAGTGCTGTTCGGGAGGAGTTAAACTAATATGGCAGGGGGATGGGAACCTATGCAGGGAGACAGAGGGAAGTAGAATGGGGGCAGAAGCAAAAGATAGAAAGAAGAAAAGCAAAAGTGGAGAGCAGAGAAACCCAAGGCAAAAAGCAAAAAGAGCCACATTACACCAAAATTCTAAAGGGGCAAAGTGTGTTAGAAAGGCAAGCCTGAAGGCTCTGTACCTCAATGCGAGGAGTATTCGGAATAAGTTGGACGAATTAACTGCGCAGATAGCAGCTAACGGTTATGATGTAATTGGCATCACGGAGACATGGGTGACCAAGGCTGGGAACTCAATATCCAGGGGTATTCAACATTTAGGAAGGATAGACAGAAAGGAAAAGGAGGCGGGGTGGCGTTGCTGGTTAAAAAGGAAATTAATGTAATTGTAAGGAAGGACATTAGCTTGGATGATGTGGAATCGGTATGGGTGGAGCTGCGGAATACCAAAGGGCAGAAAACTCTAGTGGGAGTTGTGTACAGACCACCAAACAGTAGTAGTGAGGTTGGGGACAGCATCAAACAAGAAATTAGGGATGTGTGCAATAAAGGTACAGCAGTTATCATGGGTGACTTTAATCTACATATTGATTGGGCTAACCAAACTGGTAGCAATGCGGTGGAGGAGGATTTCCTGAAGTATATTAGGGATGGTTTTCTAGACCAATATGTCGAACCAACCAGGGAGCTGGCCATCCTGGACTAGGTAATGTGTAATGAGAAACAACTAATTAGCAATTTTGTTGTGCGAGACTCCTTGGGGAAGAGTGACCATAAGATGTTAGAATTCTTTATTAGGATGGAGTGTGACACAGTTAATTCAGAGACTAGGGTCCTGAACTTAAGGAAAGGTGACTTCGATGCTTTGAGGCATGAATTGGCTAGAATAGACTGGCGAGTGATACTTAAAGGGTTGACGGTGGATAGGCAATGGCAAACATTTAAAGATCACATGGATGAACTTCAGCAATTGTACATCCCAGTCTGGAATAAAAATAAAACAGGGAAGGTGGCTCAACCGTGGCTAACAAGGGAGATTAAGGATAGTGTTAAATCCAAAGAAGAGGCATATAAATTGGCCAGAAAAAGCAGCAAACCTGAGGACTGGGAGAAATTTAGAATTCAGCAGAGAAGGACAAAGGGTTTAATTAGGAGGGGGAAAATAGAGTATGAGAAGAAGCTTGCCAGAAACATAAAAACTGACTGTAAAAGCTTCTCCAGATATGTGAAGAGAAAATGATTAGTGAAGACTAAACGTAGGTCCCTTGCAGTAGGATTCAGGTGAATTTATAATGGGGAACAAAGAAATAGCAGACCAATTGAACAAATACTTTGTTTCTGTCTTCACGAAGGAAGACACAAATAACCTTCCAGAAGTACTCGGGAATCGAGGATCGAGTGTGAAGGAAGAACTGAAGGATATCCTTATTTAGGCAGGAAATTATGTTAGGGAAATTGATGGTGTTGAAGGCCGATAAATCCCCGGGGCCTGATAGTCTGCATCCCAGAGTACTTAAGGAAGTGGCCCTAGAAATAGTGGATGCATTGGTGATCATTTTCCAATAGTCTATCGACTCGGGATCAGTTCCTATGGACTGGAGGGTAGCTAATGTAACACCATTTTTTTTTAAAAGGAAGGGAGAGAGAAAGCGAGTAATTATAGACCGGTTAGCCTGACATCAGTGGTAGGGAAAATGTTGGAATCAATTATTAAGGATGAAATAGCAGCGCATTTGGAAAGCAGTGACAGGATCGGTCCAAGTCAGCATGGATTTATGAAGGGGAAATCATGCATGACAAATCTTCTGGAATTTTTTGAGGATGTAACTAGTAGAGTGGACAACGGAGAACCAGTGGATGTGGTGTATTTGGACTTTGAAAAGGCTTTTGACAAGGTCCCACACAAGAGATTGGTGTGCAAAATCAAAGCACATGGTATTGGGGGTAATATACTGACGTGGATAGAGAACTGGTTGGCAGACAAGAAGCAGAGAGTCGGGATAAACGGGTCCTTTTCAGAATGGCAAGTAGTGACTAGTGGAGTGCCGCAGGGCTCAGTGCTGGGACCCCAGCTCTTTACAATATACATCAATGATTTGGATGAAGGAATTGAGTGTAATATTTCCAAGTTTGCAGATGACACTAAACTGGGTGGCAGTGTGAACTGTGAGGAGGACGCTAAGAGGCTGCAGGGTGACTTAGACATGTTAGATGAGTGGGCAAATGCATGGTAGATGCAGTATAATGTGGATAAATGTGAGGTTATCCACTTTGGGGGCAAAAACACGAAGACAGCTTATTATCTGAATGGTGGCAGATTAGGAAAAGGGGAGGTGCAACGAGACCTGGGTGTCATGGTTCATCAGTCATTGAGAGTTGGCATGCAGGTACAGCAGGCTGTGAAGGCGGAAAATGGTATGTTGGCCTTCATAACTCGGGGATTTGAGTATAGGAGCAGGGAGGTCTTACTGCAGTTGTACAGGGCCTTGGTGAAGCCTCACCTGGAATATTGTGTTCAGTTTTGGTCTCCTAATCTGAGGAAGGACGTTCTTGCTATTGAGGGAGTGCAGCGAAGGTTCACCAGACTGATTCCCGGGATGGCTGGACTGATATGAGGAGAGACTGGATCAACTGGGCCTTTATACATTGGAGTTTAGAAGGATGAGAGGGGATCTCATAGAAACGTATAAGATTCTGACGAGATGGGACAGGTTAGATGCAGGACGAATGTTCCCGATGTTGGGGAAGTTCAGAACCAGTGGACACCATCTTAGGATAAGGGCTAGGCCATTTAAGACCGAGACGAGGAGAAACTTCTTCACTCAGAGAGTTGTTAACCTGTGAAATTCCCTGCTGCAGAGAGTTGTTGATGCCAGTTCATTGGATATATTCAAGAGGGAGTTAGATATGGCCCTTACGGCTAAGGGGATCAAGGGGTATGGAGAGAAAGCAGGAAAGGGGTACTGATCAGCCATGATCTTATCGAATGGTGGTGCAGGCTCGAAGGGCCGAATGGCCTACTCCTGCACCTATTTTCTATGTTTCTATGTACTTGCAGAATTATTCCAGCTGAATATATCAAAACAAGCATACCTGCAACAATCAGGATTATTACAGTACTTTAAAGTCTGAACACTGAACTATCATACTTTATCTGTGCTACATACAAGGAAGGCCTGTAGGTTGCAGAAATTGTTTAGTGCTCATAAAATCATTGAAATTAGTAATGCAGCAGTTTGAACAGCTAGCAATTGGTTCCTGTTTTGAAAAACTGCAGCAAGTCAGCAGGAGCTCCTTGCACAAAAAAACAAAAAGAAAGATAATTTGGTACCAATTTGTCAGTGAGAAAATAATTTACAACATTTAAAAATAAATGAGGGGTTGGATAGGAAAACAGAGTAATTAAGTGGGACAAAGCTTCAGACACTATGGGTTCATGGATATTAGAATAACTGCAATTTTAATTTCTGTTGCCTACTTAATGTTAATCGGAGGATTTCTTGTTGCTTGCAAAAAGGCACTCAGATACACGTACACACAAAGGGAAGTTTGTATTGAAATTATTGTACCTATAAACAGGATGTATGTGTTTTAGAGTTGTATACAGTACAAGTAGGCTTGACTGTACAGATAAACACTTTTTTTAATTCAGTTTGGTGTTCCCCTGTAATATTTACGTGTAGTACAGAATCAAGTATGCATTTTTCTTTTTATATTCCAAGTTTGGGATCACAATTTAGCAAATACACTAGTTCTTTCTGCAGAGTTCCATCAAGAGAAAAATATACGGCGAGTCCACTTTAAGATTAAGTGGCTGCTGATTTGGCCTGTAAAATTTTCTCCAGCTTAAAATTGTGTGGGAGAGTAGCTTGCATTAAGGCACAACATAGCTGAACATTTTTCTACCAAGGCTTCCTAAGACTAACATAAATATTGGAAAAGGTGCATTCAAGTCTCTTTTTATTTAAAAAAAAGAACTGTAAAAAGTCTTTTCAATTTGATCTGGCTGGCCCAACAAATTGCAATGTAGTTGCAACTACTGTGCATGTAATAGAATTCAAGCAATTATCATTTTCAGTAAATAGCTGCATCAATAAACCATACCTGATGTTCAGCTAGTTGCTGAACTAAGTCATCAGTAACTGTGATGAGCTTTACTTGAGCCTGTTCAGCCAAGGAAACCGGTGGACTTCCAGCCATAGACACTTGATGCATATGAACCTGTAGAGGACATAAAGCAGCTGTTTAGCAAAGAAAAAAAAACCCATAGGAACAGGCGTATTCCATTCAGCCCCTCAAGCCTGTCCCACCATTCAATTAGATCATGGCTGATCTGTACCTCAACTCCATTTACCCACCTTTGATGCATATCCCTTGATAACCTTACCTAACAAAAATCTATCGATCTCAGTATTGAAAATTTCTGTTGTCCCAGCAGCCACAGCCTTTTAGGGCGAGAGACTTCCAGATTGCCACATCCCTTTGCATGGAAAAAGTGCTTCCTGATTTCACTCCTGAATGGCCTAGCTCTAATATGAAGATTGTGTGTCCCTCCCCTTCCCCTCGTTCTGGATTTCCTCAAACTAGGGAATACGAACATACAAAAGGTAAAAACTGAACCAATTTGGGGCAGTCTAGTAGCATTGTTGGAAGATCACCTGCCTCCCAAATAGATGGCTGGAGTCCCAGCATTGCTGGTCATTTGAATACGCCTTCTCCTGTTGGCAGGCGGTTTCAGCATTATTTGTTTCCAGAGTGCTAAATGAAGCTTTGGAGAGAAGGGTGGGGACAGATGCAACAGTGTCACCCTGCTACAAGTGTATCTCCAGTCACCGGATTGTCAAGCAGCCTGTAGCCCATCCCTCAAACTCAGCACAGCATAGCTGCCTGGTGGGAAGCAATTCCTGCATGGGGAAAGCCCACCAGAGAATTCATAAAACAATGCTTAGCCAGTACTAATGTTTTCCTGCTCAAAAGCCTCCCAAGAGCTGAAAAGGATGAAGGATTTCTTGTGGAATAGTTTGTTGATGCCCTCACAGACTGGCAGAGGAAAGCAGTATGGTGTCTTGCAGAGGAAAATGAGGGGACTCAAATCGCTCGTCAGGTGCATGCCGTCTCCTCCCATTTGCAATCCCTTAAAATCCATTGTCAATGACACATAGAACAAATACTTTATCTGCTGCATTAAATCTGAGCCGGGGGGGGGAGCAATTGGCATATATACTTATGCTAATTGAATATGAAGTTACGGTGGTGAAGTAACTTCATATTCAATTAGCACAAGTATATATTTTCCTTAAACATGACTGGTACTGGATCAGCTTTACATCACACAAGAAGTCAAAGCAGAAATTTTTTCAACAGTAAATAATGTCTGCACATATTCGGTACGTCACTGATCGAACTCGTGTCTTTTCATAAATGTTTGAAACTTCTATACTCGTGCTTACTAGAATATACTCCAGCATTTGAAAGATCCTACAGTGGTTCTGTAAATGACATTAGATAGGGCCAACGATGGAGCAAAAGGTTTTAAATGCCCACCAATAACTTTCTACATCCTAACGATCATTTACTACCACCTTGCTAAGAGAACAGAAATATATTAAGAAACGTGAACATTTAAAACTTCAAATCAAGCAAAAAAAATTAATCTCTAAATAGCAGAATCTGATAAATTAGATAACTGGATAGCTGGGAAAATTTAAAGTGTAAGCTATTTAATAAGATCAAATTATCACTACAAGTAGGACAAATATCTGAAATGATTTTCGAAATGGCAACCACCAAGATCTTTAAACATATCCCTGACAACAGGAGATGGAATAGGATCAGAAATGTTTTCCATTGGTGGAGGGGTCTATAACAAGGGGGCATAGTTTTAAAGTGGTTAGTGGTAGGTTTAGAGGGGATTTGAGAGGGGGGGGGGGGGGGACTTCTTTATGCAAAGGATTGTTGGGATCTGGAACTCGTTGCCTGGAAGAGTGGTGGATGCAGAAACCCTCACCACTTTTAAGAGATAATTGGATGGGCACTTAAAGTGCAGTAACCTGCAGGGTTACGGACCTAGAGCTGGTAATTGGGATTAGACTGGATGACTTTTTGTTGGCCGGCGCAGATATAATGATAAGTACTGCAGGGAATAGAATACAGCCAGGGTGATGATCTGGACTAGTTTCGATCGCCTGGATGGGTCGGAGAGGAATTTTCCCAGATTTTTTCTCCCTAAATTGGCCTGGGTTTTTAATCTGGTTTTTGCCTCTCCCAGGAGATCACATGACTCCGGTTGGAGTGGAGTGTAGAATGTTTTAGTATAAGGGTGTTGCAGTTGTATGAGGCGGACTGGTTGGGCTGGGTGCTCTTTGCCTTTCCACCATTGTTCATAGGTTTGTATGTAACCTTTAGGGCTGCTGACAGAGAGCAGTGCGGCTCTTTGTCGGCCGGCACAGACACAATGGGCTGAAATGGCCTCCTTCTGCGCTGTAAATTTCTATGTTTCTAAACCTTCATCCTAAACAGCAACCCTTTGATCGCAGATATACTTATCCACATCAAATTTGTCCCAGCTTTCAACTAAAGCCAACTCTATCTGGCTCCATTTTCTCCCAGCACCAGTTCAGAGGCAGACAATGTCGTTGTGGATTTTTGACTGTGTAAAAAAAAAATTAGCAAAAATACATTTTCTGTGAAAAAGTAACAGGAAATACTTTTCCTTTCCCTCCGCCCCCACCCCCCTCCTCCCGCCCTCCCCCACCACCCACAAACAGTGCTGAGGGCCAATGGTATAACCATGAAGCCTCACAAATCTGCCCCTATGGTTTGCAGCAATATTACAATATAAATGCAACATGTTTGCATGCATTATATTGGTTTACAGCTGTAATAGCCACACCAGTATAGTGAAAGTGTAAACTCAAATACCACTTTCAAAGTGGCATAAAGCTTACCTTCTACTTGTCCTCGATGCTCTCCGCTTTTACAGAAGTATCCAAAAGTGGTTCTGATGGCTCACAATTGCTTGCCGTTTTTCAGCATGCCTAAAAAGTGGAAAAATGTATTTTAAAACGGGGAGGGGAAAATGAATATTACATTAGTTCAAATGCGTATTTAAATTGAAATCACTTTTGGGTAATGCGCGATTAAATGGGTTTTAAACTGCATTTGATCTCATTGGAGCACCACAGTAATATATGCTTTCTTCCTCTGTTGTAATCATTGTTTCTGCTCTCTTTTTTACATCTTCTCCTCTTAAACTCAAGGTTAGGTCTATGCTCAACATCAAGCTTCCACATCAAGCAGCAGTTACGTCTCCAAGCAGCAGTAGAGGTTTCCTTACAACTTATCAGAGACTCCCCAATTGCTACATCTGCAATGCAAGCCCAGAATGGAAGACAAGGCCAGTACATTTGGAAAGCAGTAACATTTGGAAAGCAGTGACAGAATCGGACCAAGTCAGCATGTATTTATGAAGGGGAAATCATGCTTGATGAATCTTCTGGAATTTTTTGAGGATGTAACTAGCAGACTGGACAAGGGAGAACCAGTGGATGTGGTGTATTTGGACTTTCAAAAGGCTTTTGACAAGGTCCCGCACAAGAGATTGGTGTACAAAATCAAAGCGCATGGTATTGGGGGTAATATACTGACGTGGATAGAGAACTGGTTAGCAGACAGGAAGCAGAGAGTCGGGTTAAATGGGTCCTTTTCAGAATGGCAGGCAGTGACTAGTGGAGTGCCGCAGGGCTCAGTGCTGGGACCCCAGCCCTTTACAATATACATTAATGATTTAGATGAAGGAATTGAGTGTAATATCTCCAAGTTTGCGGATGACACTAAACTGGGTGGCAGTGTGAGCTGTGAGGAGGTCGCTAAGAGGCTGCAGGGTGACTTGGACAGGTTAGGTGAGTGGGTAAATGCATGGCAGATGCAGTATAATATGGATAAATGTGAAGTTATCCATTTTGGGGGCAGATTATCTGGATGGCAGCAGATTAGGAAAAGGGGAGGTGCAACGAGACCTGGGTGTCATGGTTCATCAGTCGCTGAAAGTGGGCATGCAGGTACAGCAGGCGGTGAAGAAGGAAAATGGTATGTTGGCCTTCATAGCTAGGGGATTTGAGTATAGAAGCAGGAAGATCTTACTGCAGTTGTACAGGGCCTTAGTGAGGCCTCACCTGGAATATTGTGTTCAGTTTTGGTCTCCTAATCTGAGGAAGGACGTCCTTGCTATTGAGGGAGTGCAGCAAAGGTTTACCAGACTGATTCCCGGGATGGCTGGACTGACATATGAGGAGAGACTGGATCAACTGGGCCTTTATACATTGGAGTTTAGAAGGACGAGAGGGGATCTCATAGAAACGTATAAGATTCTGACGGGACTGGACAGGTTAGATGCGGGAAGAATGTTCCCGATGTTGGGGAAGTCCAAAACCAGAGGATATGGTCTTAGGATAAGGGGTAGGCCATTTAGGACTGAGATGAGGAGAAACTTCTTCACTCAGAGTTGTTAACCTGTGGAATTCCCTGCTGCAGAGAGTTGTTGATGCCAGTTCATTGGATATATTCAAGAGGGAGTTAGTTATGGCCCTTACGACTAAGGGGATCAAGAGGTATGGAGAGAAAGCAGAAAAGGGGTATTGAGGGAATGATCAGCCATGATCTTATTGAATGGCGGTGCAGGCTCGAAGGGCCGAATGGCCCACTCCTGCACCTATATTCTATGTTTCTATCCCTGCACAGAGTGAAAGAGAAAGTCATGAGAGCGATCATTGAGCAGAAGTAGCTGGGACAGGCAAATGCAATCAAATATATTACCTTCCTTTCCAATATTCCTTCATCACCAAGTCCATTTGACAAGGTGCCACATAAAAGTTACTGCACAAGACAAAAGTTCGCGGGATTGGGGGTAATATATTAGCATGGATAGAGGATTGGCTAACAGAAAACAGAGAGTCGGGATAAATGGTTCTTCTTGGGTTGGCAATCAGTAACCAGTGGGGAGCCGCAGGGATCAGTGCTGGGACCTCAACTATTTATAATCTATATTAACGACTTGGATGAAGGGACTGAGTGTAACGTAGCCAAGTTTGTTGACGATACAAAGATGGGAGGAAAAGCAATGCGTGAGGACACATAAAATCTGCTAAATGAGTGGGCAAAAATTTGGCAGATGAAGTATAATGTTGGAAAGTGTGAGGTCATGCACTTCGGCAGAAAAAAATCAAAGAGCAAGTTATTATTTAAATGGAGAAAGATTGCAAAGTGCTGCAGTACAGCGGGACCTGGGGCATGAAACACAAAAGGATAGTATGCAGGTACAGCAAGTGATCAGGAAGGCCAATGGTATCTTGGCCTTTATTGCAAAGGGGATAGAGTATAAAAGCAGGGAAGTTTTGCTACAGTTTTCAGGGTATTGGTGAGGCCACATCTGAAATACTGCGCACAGTTTTGGTTTCCATATTTAAGAAAGGATATACTTTGCTTTGGAGGCAGTTCAAAGAAGGTTCACTCAGTTGATTCCGGAGATGAGGGGGTTGACTTATGAGGAAAGGTTGAGTAGGTTGGGCCTCTACTCATTGGAATTCAGAAGAATGAGGTGATCTTATCGAAACGTATAAGATGATGAGGGGGCTTGACAAGGTGGATGCAGAGAGGATTTTTCCACTATTGGGGAGATTAGAACTAGGGGGCATAACCTTAGAATAAGGGGCCGTCCATTTAAAACTATGAGGAGGAATTTCTTCTCTCAGAGGGTTGTAAATGTGTGGAATTCGCTGCCTCAGAGAACTGTGGAAGCTGGGACATTGAACAGATAAGGGAATAAGGGGTTATGGGGAGCGGGCTGGGAAGTGGACCTGAGTCCATGATCAGTACAGCCATGATCGTATTAAATGGCAGAGCAGGCTCGAGGGGCCAAATGGCCTACTCCTGCTCCTATTTCCTATGTTCTTATGTTTTCATGAAAAGGTCCATCAAAGGCAAGGCACTACTATTCCAACATAAAAGGTCAATCATGAAGCTGTGCAAGATAGAAGTGAATGAGTTTTTACCACTCATATGTACAGATGCAAGTCACCATTGACCAAAAACTTAACTGGATCAGCCACATAAATACTGTGGTTACAAGAGCAGGTCAGAGGCTGGGTATTCTGTGGCGAGTGTCTCACCTCCTGACTTCCCAAAGCCTCTCCACCATCTATAAGGCACAAGTCAGGAGTGTGATGGAATACTCTCCACTTGCCTGGATGAGTGCAGCTCCAACAACACTCAAGGAGCTCGATACCATCCAGGACAAAGCAGCTCGCTTGATGGGCACCCCATCCACCACCTTAAACATCGACTCCCTGCACCACCAGCGCACAGTGGCTGCAGTGTGTATGCACTGCAGCAACTCGCCAAGGCTTCTTCAGCAGCATCTCCCAAACCCGCGACCTCTACCATCTAGAAGGATAAGGGCAACAGGCGCATGAGAACACCATCACCTGCAAGTTCCCCTCCAAGTTGTACACCAACCGGTCTTCGAAATATATCGTTGTTCCTTCATCGTCGCTGGGTCAAAATCCTGGAACCCCCTCCCTAACAGCACTATGGGAGTACCTTCACCACACAGACTGCAGCGGTTCAAGAAGGCGGCTCACCACCTTCGAGGGGCAATTAGGGATGGGCAATAAATGCTGGCCTTGACGGGTAGCGGTACATCATGCCTGCAATAAACCAGCCATTGACTGCACCATGTTTGTACAGTAGTCTGGATGGAGGTCAGATTGCAGCAGCATCTCCACCCAGGTGAATCGGAGCCCATCCACGTGGAATTCCTTGGACCAGCGATGGTAACTTCATCTCTGCTGGTGGCACCTTGTGTGCTGAAACATCAGTTTAAAATTCACACCCAAAAGTTGTTGGCTGACCCTTTAAATATTGGAGTATTGAAAGGCGTAGTCTAGCAACCTCAGGTACCCTTTTTGTAAAGGTGGAATATGAAGATTTTGCCCTCCAGCATAAAGGTTGGAATATGATCAGATCATCAAAGTGATGTCACTTCTGCCCATTTCTGCAGGAGCTTCAGAACACAAAACGGACGGTGATCCAGGAACACCGATCTTCCCATTTTTCAGCTTTTCTCCCATTTATAAGGCACAGGGATGAAAATTTGCTCTATGATGATAGAATAGTCAGCCAGAGTTCCAACACCTGATGGTTAACCAGTGACTGGCAGAAAGTGCATGTACTCTTTTTGGACAATGATATCAGGATTGGTTTAAGTGGCTTCACTGCCAAATAATCTGTCAACACTCATTGACACACACATACACAGAAATACAGAGAGGTCACAACACAGAAACAGGCCACCGCCAAAGTTTACCCTTCACATGAGCAAATAATCACATTTAGACACCCTGTTCCCATATCCCTTTACTTTCATCCATCTTTCCAATCTCATCTTGAATGTTGACTGAGTTTCTTCCTCAACCACTAACCCAGGAAGTAAATCCCACATTCCTACAAGAACATCTCTCACACACACCTCCTCGCTAACAGAACCAGATGCTCTGCTCATCCCGCTTCCCTGCTGGCACACTATCTATTGGAACTGACAGTTCACTACTTCTGTGCACCTTGATTCTCTCGCCAATAGTTCTAACTATTTTTTTTTAAAAATCGAAGATAACCCTTGCTCCAGAACCTCCAAAAAATGCTGTTTTCTCCCTGCCATCCAATTGAAAGCCCAAAATGTAAAGAACGATCTATTTTCACCCTGGACATGACTCGGTCAATTTTTGACAGCTAAAAATGTATTAAACCCCGAATGACGGCCAAAAGAGTGATAATCATAAGACTGTCAGCAGCTCCAGGGATCCCACGCTCTATAGATCAAACACTTTCTTTGTTCAGCTGAGACGTTAAACCAAGGATCAGTTTGCCGGCTTCAGGTAAAAGTTTCCCCATAGCACTATTTAAAATAGAATCTTACAGCACAGGAGGTGGGCCATTTGAAGAATTATCCAATTAAGCCCCTTCTGTTTCCCCATAGCCCTTCAAATTTCTCATCCAGTATCTATTCAATTCCCTTTTGAAAGTTACTATTGAATCTGCTTCCACCATCCTTTCAGGCAATGCATTCCAGATCATAACTTGCTGCATTAAAAAAAAGGTAATCTCCACCCCCCCCACCCCTGTTTTTTTTTGCCAATTATCTAAAAATCTGTGCCCTCTGGTTACCGACCCTCCTGCTATGGAAACAGTTTCACCCTCACAATTTTGAGCACATCTACTAAATCTCCCAGTATGCCAGCCAGTATACTTCCCTCAACCAATAAGTTGGTCATTCATCTCATTGTTGTTTGTGGAATTGTGCTGTGCACAAAAAGATGGTGTTCACATTTGCTTCCCTAGTAATGATTACACTTCAAAGCAATTCTGGAAGGATCTGGGAGAAGTGATTAAGCTCTATATAAATGCATGCATTTTCTTTTCTCACAAGCTACACTATTAATGAATGTTTTTAAAGTTGTAATAGTAAAGCCAATTCCCACAATTCTGTAACTTTTTTTGCCCTCTGTCTCTAGGGTTCAGGGGAAGGATCCCATCACAAAAGCTGGCTCATGGTTGGCTGAAAACAAGATCCAAGATCTATTTTTTTTGCCCAGCCAATCAGGTTCAGAAGTCTAAAGAGGAACATGGTCACGTCAGAGACAAGATCAGCGTTTGATGCAATTCTTCAGCGTAAAAGAGGAAGTGCCATTGCCCAAAGAGTTATTTCATCAAAGGCCCCGACAGCCAGAGCACTCGAGGCAAGTCATCAATCACAGCCCCAGCGTTAAACTTCATGGAAGTATGTACTTAATATTTAACTTTTAACACGAACATAGCACATCATCCTGTATATGCATCTATTCTTTGGGCTCTGCAATCATAAGGCTTGCCTTGTGACAGACTATAAGGCAAGCTGGGACCAGTGGTTCCAACCCCAACCAGCTTCGTATTCACCACATTCCAGATAGAAAACATCCTCAGCTTTCTTGCTCATACCTTTAGTAAGGAACTCCACAACTCAACAAACAACTTGCTGTAGACTTTGCGAAAGCTCTACATTGTGTGAAAGATCAGTAATCCTGCCACCTCCAGTACAATCACTAGCTGGCTGATGGTCATTCACCTGGAACACACTCCAATCTGGTTCCATTGGGAAGCATTCCTCAAATGAATCTCTTGCATTCACAGCCTGCTTGGTTGCTTTGAAATTCTCTCAGTTCAACAGTCAGCCTTTTCCCTGAAACACATGTCGGACATCTGGAAATTGGAAAGAGTTATGTGTGGCTTCTGCCTGGAATTGAAATACCTAGCAGTTTGGGGCCCAACCTTGGAGACCCACTCAACGCACGCTACTGCCTCAGCATGGTAACCCATCACTGGCCATGAAAGAGCACCAAGAGAATCTCCAATATTCAGGAACATGCCCACCATCCCAACCCTGACTAACCCCAGGACCAGCAGCAAAATATCCTGCCTCGGCCCCAGGGCCCACACCACTCCTCGTGCCAACATGTTCCCACCGAAGGCACCATGTAGTCAAGGAGCGCAGAGACTCTGTCAATTATGCATGGGAACGTAGAGTTATAAATTAATATGATTGTAAATTGACTGTACAACAAACTCAAATTGTCTATATAAATGTATCTGTAATCGCATAATGGCTTCATAAAATAATCACCTATGTCGGAAAATCCATTTGAGTACTGCCACCCATTAGCGCCTGAGGGGGGCACTAACGGGTCGCTAAGCGCTTACTGCCAGAGCGCCACACTGCCTCCCGGGAACTTCAGCAGAGGTTTACCAGCGACGCTGACAGTTAGTGCTGCGCACTCTGGCGCCACCCACTTGACGACGTAAATACGTGCAACGCCCCGCTAGCACCACAGTCGGGAACTTCAATGGGTTGGCCTGCCTTAGCGCCTGGTGCTAATCGCGACAGAGAAAGCAGATATTCCCCAACCTCCTGGGGCGATAATGAAACGCATCAGCAGGTGGGTGGTTAGAAGGTGAGATTCTTTCATCTACATTTACTTTAATTACATTTATTTAAGTTTGTCCGATGTTTAACTGTGTTCAAATGACCTCCCTTGCATTTATTTGTACTCTCCAGCTGACCACTCCTAACGCCACAATTTCATTAGCGCTCCTGCGATTGAACTTTAGCGCCCTAAGAGGAGTGTGGAAAGCTTCCCTTAGTGCTCCACTCCGCTCTTAGGGCGCTAAAAATCAATATCCCAGTTGGAGGCTGTAAACATCGCCTGGTGCTAAGGTTAGCGACCAGGCATGTTGCCGCCTCAAACAGGGCTATAAATCAATTTTTAGCCGCCGGATGTATAAAAGCTTCATAAATTGCGAATGTACAATCTTAAACACCCAATAATTCCTACATTACAACAGTGACTACACTTCAAAAAGTACATCTTGGCTGTAAAGCACTTTGAGACGTCCTGTGGTCGTGAAAGGCACTATATAAAAGGTTTATGTTTTTTTTTTAAAAAAAGCAGTCGGCAATTTCTGACAACAGAAAAGATCTGTGCTTAAGAATGGAAATGACCAATTTAGGTACATCATTCAGGTATCGAGTATCCCCTGCTTTCTGCCCACCTGAAGTGAGTCGGTGGCATGATTCATTCTCCTTCAGGAAGACTAATTCTATATAATTTCAGATATTATGTGTGGGATCAAAAGTGTTTAAGCATTAATATGCACTGAGGAACCTTAAAACACACACCTCAGTGGCCAAGGGTAAAGCACAGCAATGGGATGTTACCAAGGACTTCAGTTAGCAAAGACAATGGTGGGAACAAGTCACGTGCACCAAGAACAGTGCAAGAATACGACAACAGTGTGAGAGAGAGTACTTTTTGGATGCAATGGCAGGTGGATAATCTGAATGGAAGTGCTAGGGAGGTAGATGAATAAAGGGACTTGGGGTCCAGATACAAGAGTCTTTAAAAGCTAGTGCACAGGTGCAAAATGTTCTCAAAAAGTCTAATGAGATGCTGGGCTTTATCGCAAGAGATTTACATTTTTTTTTTATTTGTTTTCAGGATGTGGGCAACACCAACACGGCCGCATTTACTGCCCATTGCTGGTGTTCGGTGAGGAACTCTAGGATTTTAACCCAGCCCAAATGAAGGTGCAGCAGTATTTGTCCAACTCAACATGGTGCTAGTGTTTAGGGAGAAATTTGTAAAGCTTAGGGTCTATACAGCTGAAGGCACAGTCACCAATGGTGAGGAAAGGAAGATATACAAGAGGCCAGAGTTGGAGGAACGCTGAATTCTTCGGAGCGTTGTAGTGCTGGAGAAAATTACAGATATAGAGATGGGGCAAGCCCATGGAGAGATTTGAACAGGAGGTTGAGAATAATTAAAATCAAGGTGCTGGTGGACCAGGAGCCAATGTAGGTTTGCGAGAACAGGAGTGATGGGCGAGCGCCATTTGGTGTGGGTTAGGATACAGGCAGCAAAGATTTGGATGAGCTCCATTTTATTGAGGGAAGAAGATGAGAGGCCAGCCGGAAGAGCATTGTAATAATCAAATGTGGAGGTAACAAAAGCATGGACAGTGGTTAAAAATAAATCCAGAAAGGAACTTCTTTCACACAAATTGTTGAGAGAATGTGGAACACATTGATCCAGAAGATCTTGGGGGAGGTCAATTGAGATGTTTAAATGGGAAATAGGTACTCATGGTGGATATTAATAGATATGGATGAAAGACAGGGAATTGGGTTTAAAAATCAGAGCTCCCATAGCCAAGAATGACAGAAAGAGCTTGTTAGACAAAATAACTTACCCCATTTCCTAAATGTGCCAACAATGGGGAGCGATTACTGATCAAGCAGTCTAGAGAAAGCTAATCTTAGCTATTAAATATAACGGCCCAGATTTTGAGGTCAGCGGCGAAGGGACGGCGCTGGCTGCAGACCTCGAAAAAAGCAGTCCACAAAGATTTAGCAGCTCTAAAGCGTCGATTTCCCCATTTCCAACGTGACTTTCAATCTGGCGCTATCTATAGGGGAATCTGTGGCATCCAGCAACAGTGATGTCATCAAGCAGGCTGATCAACAAATCCCACTGAAGAATTCTCACGGACAGCAAACCCGGAAGTAAAAAAAAACACGGATTATAATTCACTTTTTAAGTATTTTACAGAAAACAAAATAAAGATTGGGACATACACATTGGATTAAGGTAGAAGCTG
This sequence comes from Pristiophorus japonicus, assembly GCF_044704955.1. Classification (NCBI taxonomy): domain Eukaryota; kingdom Metazoa; phylum Chordata; class Chondrichthyes; family Pristiophoridae; genus Pristiophorus; species Pristiophorus japonicus. The sequence continues at coordinate 77,096,362 of NC_091989.1, read as the reverse complement.
AAATATAAACAAACTTTAAAAAATAATTTATTTAAAAAATTATGGAATTTTAAAATATTATTGAGGGAGACACACTCCACGCTTGTAATATTAGTTTTTACAGGGTCAGAGAGGTTGTTCAGCAGTAATTATGACTCCGTACACTGTTAAAGCTCAGTTAACAAGACTTTTAACATTTTTAATGGTTTTTACAGTATGAAAACCAGTCATCTGAATTACTCAGTAATTACTGCCTTTTGCCATTTGATTTTACCATACAAGGGCACTTTGGCACATGCGATAGGTTGGCTATGGTGTATTATTTTTGGTTTAGTCTGTCCCTTTCTTATGGTATTTTTGGGGTAAAACAGTGTTTCACTCAAAAGAAAATAACTGAAGATACCAGGGAGACAGTAACAGGTAAACACACTGAAACACATCTATATTATTTGCCTGTTTGGTTCAATGATTACAAACTTCTGACATATTGATGTGGCAGTTGGATTGTTCCAGCAGCTATGAGGTGGCTACTGACTCATTCTAGCTTTTCGATTCAGTGTGAGTTTTAAATTGGTCAAATCCCAAGATATCACCTTGGAGGAAGCTCCTGTGAAGCTCAGCCATTATCTGTTACATCTAATCATAGAATCTTGCAGCATAAAAGGTCGTCATTCGGTACAGGGTTCATAGCCTTATTCAAAGAGATTTATCGATTTCATTTCCTTTGGTAAATAGTTGAGCTTTAAAGGAATTAGAAAGAATTTCTCTAATGGTCTTGCCCCAATTTGGCAGTCTCAAAACAAGCGAGCGAGAAAATAAATGAAAGGGAAGGAGTTTTTGTGGGAGATTAACTGCAAACCCCATAAGGTTTTATAGTTTCCGGTATAGGGTATATTTTGACCTTGAGCACTAAAATCGAGGCCGACACTCAGTGCTGAGAGAGTGCTGCATTGTCGGAGGTGTCGTCTTTCAGATGAGACGTTAAAACAAGGTCCTGTCTGCTCTCTCAGGTGGATGTAAAAGATTCCATGGCACTATTTCTAAGAAGAGCAGGGGAGTTATCCCCAGTGTCCTGGGCAATATTTAGCCCTCAAATCAACATCGCTAAAACAGATCATCGGTCATTATCACATTTCTGTTGTGTTTCCTACATTAGTGGCTACACATCAAAAAGTACTTCAGTAGCTGTAAAGTGCTTTGGGATGTCCGGTGGTCATAAAAGGTGCTATATAAATGCAAGTCTTTCTTTCTTTACATTGAGTTTTTTCACACATGGCGGTTAGTTATTTTGTAATAGTCTGAGGAGGAATAATTAAGTTCCGATTACTACTGTAAATCTGTTTGTCTTTGCCTCATGTACTTATCCATCTGTTAATAAATCACTTGATAGCTTGCAGCCTAAGCCACGATCTGATAAGAGCGTATGTGCTAATGTTTTCTAAAATCAAGATCACCAGATGTGGGCATGTGATACATCCACTGGTTTCTGTTCGAGCCCTGGGCTTACTACAGATATCAAGATATTGGACAGTTAAAGGCAAGCTCTAGTTCATAAGGAGCAAGGGCTCGCTGATAGGAGTGGTATTTGTCGCTGAGTACAAGGAAAATATCTGAGCCGAGTCTTTCAAGCGCAACTGTGTCCAGTTTTGGTCTCCTCACATGGTGGATGACATTGAGGCTCTGGAAAGGGTACAGAAGAGGGCCACTAGACTAATTCCAAGTCTAAAGCATCTTAGTTATCAAGATAGGTTAAAAGAGTTGGGCCTCTACCTTAGAGCAGTGTAGACTTAGGGGGTTATAATTGAGGTTTAGAAGAAAATGAAGGGAATACACAGTGTTCCAGCATACCATTTATTTCAATTCAATAGGTTAGGTAGGACCAGGGGGCACAAATTAAAGTTGTATAAGGCTAGATCTAGGTTAGATGTCAGATGGTTCTTTTGGGTGGGGTGTAGTGTGTGTGTGTGTGTGATACACATGGTATCACAATTGTGTGGGACAGGCTTGATGGGCCAGATGGTCTTTACCTGTCCGTCATTGTTCGTATGTTCATAATAGTCTGCATGATTAAAATGCATTTAAAATGTTTTGGGAACTCTGTACATTATGGAACATATATTATGGAAAATCACACTGAAGAGCATGATGATTTTGAAGAGGTAACTCTAATCTGTAATTTAAATGAACCCAATAACACATCACTGCTGCTTGTACACGTGCTTATTCAGACCATATTCATTGTATCATTGAGCACAACTTTACCAATATCACATCCTTCCCATAGCATGCCAATTGGTCCATATGCACGTCAGTTCATTCGATATTATCACATGATTGGAATGGCCTTCAGGATCTTGTAGGGATTGTGGTATGTAGAGAACGTTACTACTCAAAAATTGAAGGCAACCCTACTTAGGTGGCTAATCCATCCTTCTGCTTCAGTGTACATTTACCACACTCTACAGCAGCAAACCAAAGTCATTTAACATTAGATAAGGTTTGTGATCAGAGAATCACAGAAATTTACAGCATGGAAGGAGGCCATTTCAGCCCATCATGTCTGTGCCGGCCCACAGAGCTATCCAGCCCAATCCCACTTTGCAGCTCTTGGTCCGTAGCCCTGTACGTTCCGCCACTTCAAGTGCATATCCAAGTAGTTTTTAAAAAAAAAAGTAGTGAGGGTTTCTGCCTCTACCACTCTTTCAAGCCGTGAGTTCCATCTCGGTGAAATGAAATCTCCTCAAATCCCCTACCAATTACTTAAAAACTATGTCCCCTGGTTGTTGACCCCTCTGCTAAGGGAAATAGATCCTTCCTATCCACTCTATCTAGGGCCCTCATAATTTTATACAACTCAATAAGTTCTCCCCTCAGCCTCCTCTGTTCCAAAGAAAACAGACCCAGCCGATCCAATCTGTCCTCATAGCTAAAATTCTCCAGGAAACATCCTCGTACGTCTCCTCTGTACCCTCTCCAGGGCAATCACATCGCTCCTGTAATGTGGTGACCAGAACTGCACACAGTACTCTAGCTGTGGCCTAATTAATGCTTTGTATAGTTTAAGCATAACCTCCCTGCTCTTGTATTCTATGCTTTGGATAATAAAGGCAAGTATTCCGTATGCCTTCTTAACCACCTTATCTACCTGGCCTGCTACCTTCAGGGATCTGTGGACATGCACTCCAAGGTGCCTTTGTCCCTCTACACTTCTCAGTGTCCTACCATTTAATGTGTATTCCCATGCTCTGCTAACCCTCCCCAAATGCATTACCTCACACTTCTCCGGATTGAATTCCATTTGCCACTGTTCTGCCCAACTTACCAGTTTATTGATAACCTTCCTGCAGTCTACAGCTTTCTTCATCATCATCATCATCAACCACACAGCCAACTTTTGTATAATCCCCAAATTTCTTAAATCATACCTCCTATATTCAAGTCTAAATCATTGATATATACCACAAAAAGCAAAGGACCCAGTAGTGAGCTCTGCGGAACCCCACTGAAAACAGCCTTCCAGTCACAAAAACATCCATCAACCATTACCCTTTGCTTCCTACCTCAGCCAATTTTGGATCCAACTTGCCACTTTGCCCTGGATCCCATGTGCTTTTACTTTCATGACCAGTCTGCCATGTGGGATCTTATCAAAAGCCTAACTAAAGTCCATATACACGACATCAAATGCTATATCCTCACCGACCCACCTTGTTACCTCCTCAAAAAATTCAATCAAATTAGTCAGACATGACCTTCCCTCAACAAATCCATACTGACTGTCCCCGATTAATCAGTGTCTTTCTAAATTAAGATTTATCCTGTCCCTCAGAATTTTCTCCAATAATTTTCCCACCACCGAGGTTAGGCTGACTGGCCTGTAATACTCGGTCTATCCTTTTCTCCCTTTTTAAACAAAGGTACAATGTTAGCGGTCCTCTAGCACCATACTTGTAGCCAGAGAGGATTGGAAAATGATGGTCAGAGCCTCTGCTATTTAAAAGCCTGGGACACATTTCATCCAGGTCTGGGGATTTATCCACTTTGAAAGCTGCTAAATCTCTTAATACTTCTTCTCTCACTATGTTTATTTCATCTAATATTTCACACACCTCCTCCCCGATTGCAATGTCTGCATCACCCCTCTCCTTTGTAAAAACAGACAAAGTATTCATTAAGAACCATACCCACTTTTCCGCCTCAACAGACACAAAAACTTTAAGGTCTCTAATAGGCCCCACACTTTCTTTAGTTATCCTCTTGCTCCTAATGTATTTATAAAACATCTTTGGGTTTTCCTTGATTTACTTGCCAAAATGTTTTCATGCTCTCTTTGATTTTCTCGTTTCCTTTTTAATTTCACCCCTACACTTTCTGTACTCCTCTAGGGTTTCTGCAGTATTGAGCCCTCGGTATCAGTCATAAAGCTCCCTTTTTTTCTTTATCCTACCCTGTATGCCCCTTGACATCCAGGGGGCTTTTTATTTGTTAGTCCCACCTTTTTGCTTTAAGGGAACATACTTGCTCTGAACTCTCTGGCTTTTCCCCAATGGAGAACCTTTCTTCCTGGTTAATCTTTGGCCTTTTCCATAACTACCCTAAATCTAACTGAATTATGATCACTAGCACCCAAGTGCTCTCCCACTGATAGCCCTTCCACCTGCCCAGCTTCATTCCCTAAAACCAAGTCCAGAACCACCCCCTCCCTTGTTCAGCTTGCTACATACTGGCTAAAAAGTTCTCTTGAATACATTTTAGGAATTCTGCAGCCTCTAGAATATTTCTATCCCAGCTATTAGGGCAGTTGAAATCCCCTATTACTGCCCTATAGTTTTTGCACTTCAGAAATTTGCCTACATATTTGCTCTTCTATCTCCCTCTGACTGTTTGGGGGTCTATAGTACACTCCCAGCAGTGTGATCACCGCTTTTTTGTTCTTCAGTTCAAACCATATGGCCTCATTTGATGATACTCCTCACAGCTGTAATTGTTTCTTTAATACTGCAACCTCCCCGTCCTTTTTTATTCCCCTCGCTATCCCGTCTGAAAACCCTGTAACCAGGAATGTTGAGTTGCCATACCTGCCTTTCTTTCAGCCATAGGACAGCTCTGCTACCGACATTACAGTGGTTACTTTACGGGACAGCCCATAAAGGTAAAATGACCCTTATCCTGTCTTCTGGGCTCCCTGCTCCCAAAATGGCAACAGTACAAAATGCACTTAACCATCCACTTTGCTGGCGTTTGTCTGGTTATTGGTTTACCCGAGACTTTTGCACCATAGCTAAGAAACAGCTGTCGGGCGAATCTGTACTATATACTTAACATAAAAGACCACAGCACTATAAGTATGTATACCGACACTCCAATTCACTGTGATGGAATGCCAGGTACACTGATGAGACATCAAACTCTCATCAAAGCAACTTTATGGAGCATATACAGGGTTAAAGTTGGTTATTACCAGCTCTTTCTACAATATAAATTATAGTCTGGCTGATATTCGCACCTCAGTACTGTAAGATATAGCCTCTATACGTGCTTATTTTGATAGTTAGGCTAAGTACCCCAGCATGCTTTTCCAACAGGCCAAGAAGCCCCTGATTAGCTATTAATCTCCCACAACAGCCATGCTGAAAGGAATACTAATAACACGGCAGGGTATAAAACAGCACAAGTAGTTCCAATTGTTGAGGCGGAGAAGGTAGAGTCCAGAGGTCAATGCTCCTCCAAAAAGGATCAGGTAACATCGCTTTAACTTGTTGAAATGACTGGGCCGTCTTGAACGCAAGAATTGAGCTTTGCTAGGTGAGTCAGTTTGCTAACCCTGTTATGTGCCCTTTCAAACCTGCTAAGAAAGCATACTCGCTACACACCATATTGGTTCGGTCTCCTTCAGTACAAGAAGTGACAGGCACAGTTCAGGAAGGTCTCGACATACATGGTTTGTCGCTGCCATTGTACTTGGATGGGAATCCATGAAAAAGATCAAAGTGTTTGGCTCAGATCTATGAGTCAATCGATTCCAATCAATTCAAACATCCTACGTGATTGACAACCGATGAAATGGCTGATCATCAAATATAGTTAGACACCGTGCTTAATGTCCTTTGTTCCAATAGATCAGCCAAGGATTGTGAATGTTCTATCCGAGGTAGACTTTGTCCCAGTTAACAGTCAGACTGAAGCCAGCAGATACGGGGTTATGCAGTGGCTTTGTAGCAGCAATTTGACAATAAGAAGTGAGTCACCGCTTCAAGAATCAAGTTTGTGTTGAGGGTTAAGTGGAGAAGTATTTTTGTTCTTTTGACATTGAGAACAGTGGAATACACACCGCCGGTTTATACCCAGTACTACTTATTTAATATTAAATAAATGTGCTTGCTGGTTTATAGTCTGAGGCAGGGTCTGATAGGTCACTGAGATCAGGTGGCAGCATGCGATATATTTGAATAAACCAGACTACAGTAGCAAGGCTTCTCTGGGCCTCACTACATTTACTTATATAGATACGGAGCAGATAAAGGCACCCTCTGATTCGCAGAGGACGCAAGCTCTCTGTTGAACGGTGGATGACTCTGAACCAAAGGATAAAATCTACGGTTTAAAAACCCAAAACATAACGAACACCAAATAGGATCCCAGTTTAAGACCATGCACTGTCAAATTATTTAATATCTCCACCTGGCAAAACACAATGTGCAAATGATAAGATAAATTGCATTTAGTTTTTGCTGCAGTGAAACTGCAAGATTATACAGTATATATATTTTAAATTACATATTAACCAACAGGTTTTGAACCACTCTGACAGCCAGCTCTAATGAAGAGGCGAATGTTTCAGGCACAAGTTCCATAAATAATGTCTTTCAAGCTCTGGAACATTTTACAATTAAACAAAGGTATAACAGCCTGGTAATTTACCAAATGCTGATCACTTGAATCGTTTAAATTCAGCTTTCATTGCTGTTAAAAGCAGTTTCCTCCAACTGCTTCCTTACTTTAATATTTTACATCCAGATAAAGTCAATATATTTAGTACAATAAAGCCAATGATTGCCGAGGAGATTTGAACGGGTAGTGCCATTAAATGTCTTTTTAGATTATCCTCTTTCAGCCACCAGGTTGCATTCAATGTGCATTGTGCAGTTTAGTTTCACCTGTTGGGAAATGTCCAATTTGAAAAAAATGAAGCTATCAAACTCGGTAGATTGTGCATGTGGTTGGATTTCTACATGCAAACATTGCTTTGGTGCCGAGTACTTCCCACCTTAGCCACTTAGCACAATTCCCCTCTTGCAATGGGTGCACAGTGAGTTCCACTATAGTGCTGTGAAACTATAATAAATGCATCCAGTGACGACAAAGAACAACTCAAAATGGAGCTTCTTTTGAAATCATTAGCTATTCGAGAAAGCCGGCCTTAACACTGCCCGTCTGCATACCTCACCCATTTGATGTTCAGCAATCTGCTGTGCCAGCTCCTCCATATGGTTTGCCATTCAGATTATTCATGGACACTTCCTAGAAGAAATACATAGCATTTATCCACTTGATACTTCAAGGCTGAGGAAAATCATATAATGTTCATCACATGAAGTATTGGCACTCAATACATCCATGAGTTACAGGCACTGAACACCAATTTTTAACAAATGTAATTTTCTCTTTTCTCCCCAAAAAGGAAAAAGCATAAAATACATTTATATATCGCTTTTTACAACCTCAGGACATCCCAAAGCACTTCACAGCCAATGAAGTACTTTTGAAGTGCAATCACGGTTGTAATAGAAACTCAAAAATTTACAGCATAGGAGGTGGCCACTTCGGCCCATCGTGTCCACGCCGGCCGACAAAGAGCCACACAGCCCTCGGTCAGCAGCACTGAAGGTTACATATAAACCTATGAACAATGGCGGAGCGGTAACGAGCATCCGGCCCAACCAGTCCGCCTCGCACAACTGCGACACCCCCATGTATTGCAACATTTTACACTCCACCCCACCCGGAGCCATGCGATCTCCTGGGAGAGGCAAAAAAAAAACCCGATAAGAACCCAGGTCATTTGGGGGAAACATCTGGGAAAATTTCTCTCCGACCCATTCAGGCAATCAAAACTTGTCCAGGAGATCACTCTGGCCATATTAGATTCTCTGTAGTACTTACCATCGTATCTGCACCAGCCAATAAGAGGTTATCCAGTCGAATCCCACATACCAGCTCTTGGTACGTAACCCTGCAGATTACGCACTTCAAGTGCCCATCCAAGCACCTTTTAAATGTGGTGAGGGTTTCTGCCTCCACCACCCTTCCAGGCAGTGAGTTCCAGACCCCTACAACCCACTGTGTGAAGAAGCTTCCCCTCAAATCCCCTCTAAACCTTCCAACAACCACCTTAAACCTATGCCCCCCCATAATTGACCCCTCCACCAAGGGAAATAGGCCACTGCTATCCACTATATCCAGGTCCCTCAAAATTTTATATACCTCAATGAGGTCCTCCTCTCAGCCAAGGAGAACAAACCCAGCCTATCCAATCTGTCCTCATAGCTAAGATTCTCCATTACAGGCAGAATCTCCTCTGCGTCCTCTCCACTATAATCACGTCCCTCCTATAATATGGCGACCAGAACTGCACGCAGTACTCTAGCTGTGGCCTAACCAGTGTATTATACAATTTAAGCATAACCTCCCTGCTCTTGTATTCTATGCCTCGACCAATTCCATATGCCTTCTTAACCACCTAGCCTGTTACTTTCAGGGATCTGTGGACAAGCACGCCAAGGTCCCTTTGTTCATCTGCACTTCTAAGTGGCCTACTATTTAATGTATATACCCTTTCCTTATTAGTCCTACCCAAAGTGCATTACCTCACACTTCTCCAAATTAAATTCCATTTGCCACTGTTCTGCTCACCTGACCAGTAGATTGATATCCTCCTGCAGTCCATGACTTTCCTCTTCATCATCAACCACACAGCCAATTTTAGTGTAATCTGCGAACTTTGCTTCCTACCTCAACCAATTTTGGATCCAACTTGCCACTTTGCCCTGGATCCCATGGGCTTTTACCTTCGTGACCAGTCTGCCATGTGGGACCTTATCAAAAGCTTTGCTAAAGTCCATATACACTACATCATATGCACTGCCCTCATTGACCCTTCTGGTTACCTCCTCGAAAAATTCAATCAGGTTAGTCAAACACGATCTTCCCTAAACAAATCCATGCTGACTGTCCCTGATTAATCCTTGCCTTTCTAAATGCAGATTTATCCTGTCTTTCAGGATTTTTTCCAATAATTTTCCCACAACTGAGGTTAGGCTGACTGGCCTGTAATTACTTGGTCTATCCTTTTCCCCCTTCTTAGACAAAGGTACCACATTAGCAGTCCCCCGGTACCACACCTGAAGCCAGAGAGGATTGTAAAATGATGGTCAAAGCCACCGCTATTTCCTCTTTTGCTTCGCTTAACAGCCCGGGATACATTTCATCCGGGCCTGGGGACTTATCCACTTTCAAAGCCGCTACACTATTTAATACCTCCTCTCTCACTGTTTATTTCATCCAGAATGTCACACTCCTCCTCGATTGCAGTATCTGCATTGCCCCTTTCATTTATGAAAACAGACGCAAAGTATTCATTAAGGACCATATCCACATCTTCCGCCTCCACACACAGCTTACCCTCATGGTCTCTAATAGACTTTCTTTAGTTATCCTCTTGCTCTTAATATATTTATAGAACATCTTTGGGTTTTTCTTGATTTTACTTGCCAACAATTTTTCATGCTCTCTCTTAGCATTCCTAATATCCTTTTTAATTTCACCTCTGAACTTTCTATATTCCTCCAGAGATTCTATAGTATTTAGCAGCTGGTATATGACATATCCTTCCCTTTTTTTCCTTTATCCTCCCCTGTAAGTCCCTAGACATCCAGGGGGCTCTAGAAATGTTATTCCCACCCTTTTTCTTTAAGGGCACGTTTGGCCTGAGCCCTCCCGATCTCCTCCTTGAATGCCTCCCACTGTTCCGACACTGATTTACCCACAAGTAGCTGTTTCCAGCCCACTGTGGCCAAATCATTTCTCAACTTAACAGAGTTAGCTTTTCCCCAATTTGGGACATTTATTCCTGAAATATCCTGGTCCTTATCCATAACTATCTTGAATCTGATTGAATTATGGTCACTGGCACCCAAGTGCTCTCCCACTAATACCCCTTCCACCTGCCCAACTTCATTCCCCAAAACTAAATCCAGAACCACCCCCTCCCATGTTGGGCTTGTTATATATTGATTAAAAAAAGTTCTCTTGAATGCATTAAGAATTCTGCACCCTCTATGCCCTTGACACTATATTTGTCCAAATCAATATTAAGATAGTTGAAATCGCCTACTATTACTGCCCTTAGGTTTTTGGACGTCACAGAAATTTGCTTACATATGTGCTCCTCTATCTCCCTCCCACTGTTTGAGGGTCTATAATACACACCCCACAGTGTGATCACTCCTTTTTTATTTTTCAGTTCGACCCATATGGCCTCATTTAATGATTCCTCCAACATCCTCCTCACAGCTGCAATAGTTTCTTTAATCAATACTGTGACCCCCCCCCCCTCCCCTTTACTCTGTCCTGTCTAAAAATCCTGTAACCAGAAATATTGAGCTGCAAAATCTGCCTCTCTTTCAGCAATGTAGATAACGTGTCAGCCAATTTGTGCACAGCAAATTTCCACAAACAGCAATGTGATACTGACCAGAGAACTTGTTTTAGTGATGCTGGTTGATGTACAAAATTAGCTCATCTCTCTACTAGCCTTATTATTTTAAACTTGGTTTAGATGAGCCAGGAGGAAAGAACAAGAACCACACATCCACTGGCGCACATAATTTATAGGTAGTGAAGTGTGTTGTAATTTTGCCAAAGAATATGACCTGTTACATCTCCAACTTTTTCCAGTTCTGACGAAAGGTAATCCACCTGAAACGTTGACTCTGTTTCTCTCTCCACAGATGCTTCCTGACCTGTTGAGTATTCCCACAATTTTCTGTTTTTATCTACTATCCAGCCTAATCCTACTTTCCAGCTCTTGATTCATAGTCCTATAGGTTACGGCACTTCAATTGCATAGCCAAGTACTTTTTAAATGCAATGAGGGTTTCTGCCTCTACCACACTTTCAGGCAGTGAGTTCCAAACCTCCACCATCCCCTGGGAGAAAAAAGTTCTCAACTCGCTTCTAATCCTTCCACCAGTTATTTTAAATCTATGCCCCTTGGTTATTTGATCCATCTGCTGGAGGAAATAGGTGCTTCCTATCCATTCTATCTAGGCCCCTCATAATTTGAAACACCTCAATTAAATGTCCCCTCAAGCCTCCTCTGTTCCAAAGAAAACCCCAGCCGAATCAATCTTTCCTCATAGCTAAAATTCTCCAGCCTAGGCAAGGGGATTAAATGTAGTATCTCCAAATTTGCGGATGACACTAAGTTGGGTGGCAGTGTGAGCTGCGAGGAGGATGCTATGAGGCTGCAGAGTGACTTGGAATAGGTTAGGTGAGTGGGCAAATGCATGGCAGATGAAGTATAATGTGGATAAATGTGAGGTTATCCACTTTGGTGGTAAAAACAGAGAGACAGACTATTATCTGAATGGTGACAGATTAGGAAAAGGGGAGGTGCAACGAGACCTGGGTGTCATGGTACATCAGTCATTGAAGGTTGGCATGCAGGTACAGCAGGCGGTTAAGAAAGCAAATGGCATGTTGGCCTTCATAGCGAGAGGATTTGAGTACAGGGGCAGGGAGGTGTTACTACAGTTGTACAGGGCCTTGGTGAGAAACATAGAAACATAGAAAATAGGTGCAGGAGTAGGCCATTCGGCCCTTCTAGCATGCACCGCCATTCAATGAGTTCATGGCTGAACATTCAACTTCAGTACCCCATTCCTGCTTTCTCGCCATACCCCTTGATCCCCCAAGTAGTAAGGACCTCATCTAACTCCTTTTTGAATATATTTAGTGAATTGGCCTCAACAACTTTCTGTGGTAGAGAATTCCACAGGTTCACCACTCTCTGGGTGAAGTTCCTCCGCATCTCGGTCCTAAATGGCTTACCCCTTATCCTTAGACTGTGACCTCTGGTTCTGGACTTCCCCAACATTGGGAACATTCTTCCTGCATCTAACCTGTCTAACCCCGTCAGAATTTTAAATGTTTCTATGAGGTCCCCTCTCATTCTTCTGAACTCCAGTGAATACAAGCCCAGTTGATCCAGTCTTTCTTGATAGGTCAGTCCCGCCATCCCGGGAATCAGTCTGGTGAACCTTCGCTGCACTCCCTCAATAGCAAGAATGTCCTTCCTCAGGTTAGGAGACCAAAACTGTACACAATACTCCAGGTGTGGCCTCACCAATGCCCTGTACAACCGTAGCAACACCTCCCTGCCCCTGTACTCAAATCCCCTTGCTATGAAGGCCAACATGCCATTTGCTTTCTTAACCGCCTGCTGCACCTGCATGCCAACCTTCAATGACTGATGTACCATGACACCCAGGTCTCTTTGCACCTCCCCTTTTCCTAATCTGTCACCATTCAGATAATAGTCTGTCTCTCTGTTTTTACCACCAAAGTGGATAACCTCACATTTATCCACATTATACTTCATCTGCCATGTATTTGCCCACTCACCTAACCTATCCAAGTCATTCTGCAGCCTCACAGCATCCTCCTCGCAGCTCACACTGCCACCCAACTTAGTGTCATCCGCAAATTTGGAGATACTACATTTAATCCCCTCGTCTAAATCATTAATGTACAGTGTAAACAGCTGGGGCCCCAGCACAGAACCTTGCGGTACCCCACTAGTCACTGCCTGCCATTCTGAAAAGTACCCATTTACTCCTACTCTTTGCTTCCTGTCTGACAACCAGTTCTCAATCCATGTCAGCACACTACCCCCAATCCCATGTGCTCTAACTTTGCACATCAATCTCTTGTGTGGGACCTTGTCGAACGCCTTCTGAAAGTCCAAATATACCACATCAACTGGTTCTCCCTTGTCCACTCTACTGGAAACATCCTCAAAAAATTCCAGAAGATTTGTCAAGCATGATTTCCCTTTCACAAATCCATGCTGACTTGGACCGATCATGTCACCTCTTTCCAAATGCACTGCTATGACATCCTTAATAATTGATTCCATCATTTTACCCACTACCGATGTCAGGCTGACCGGTCTATAATTCCCTGTTTTCTCTCTCCCTCCTTTTTTAAAAAGTGGGGTTACATTGGCTACCCTCCACTCCATAGGAACTGATCCAGAGTCAATGGAATGTTGGAAAATGACTGTCAACGCATCCACTATTTCCAAGGCCACCTCCTTAAGTACTCTGGGATGCAGTCCATCAGGCCCTGGGGATTTATCGGCCTTCAATCCCATCAATTTCCCCAACACAATTTCCCGGCTAATAAGGATTTCCCTCAGTTCCTCCTCCTTACTAGACCCCCCGACCCCTTTTATAACCGGAAGGTTGTTCGTGTCCTCCTTCGTGAATACCGAACCAAAGTACTTGTTCAATTGGTCCGCCATTTCTTTGTTCCCCGTTATGACTTCCCCTGATTCTGACTGCAGGGGACCTACGTTTGTCTTTACTAACCTTTTTCTCTTTACATATCTATAGAAACTTTTGCAATCCGTCTTAATGTTCCCTGCAAGCTTCTCCTCATACTCCATTTTCCCTGCCCTAATCAAACTCTTTGTCCTCCTCTGCCGAGTTCTAAATTTCTCCCAGTCCCCAGGTTCGCTGCTATTTCTGGCCAATTTGTATGCCACTTCCTTGGCTTTAATACTATCCCTGATTTCCCTTGATAGCCACGGTTGAGCCACCTTCCCTTTTTTATTTTTATGCCAGACAGGAATGTACAATTGTTGTTGTTCATCCATGCGGTCTCTAAATGTCTGCCATTGCCCATCCACAGTCAACCCCTTAAGTATCATTCGCCAATCCATCCCAGCCAATTCACACCTCATACCTTCAAAGTTAGCCTTCTTTAAGTTCTGGACCATGGTCTCTGAATTAACTGTTTCATTCTCCATTCCAATGCAGAATTCCACCATATTATGGTCACTCTTCCCCAAGGGGCCTCGCACAACGAGATTGCTAATTAATCCTCTCTCATTACATAACACCCAGTCTAAGATGGCCTCCCCCCTAGTTGGTTCCTCGACATATTGGTCTAAAAAACCATCCCTTATGCACTCCAGAAAATCCTCCTCCACCGAATTGCTTCCAGTTTGGTTAGCCCAATCTATGTGCATATTAAAGTCACCCATTATAACTGCTGCACCTTTATTGCACGCACCCCTAATTTCATGTTTGATGCCCTCCCCAACATCGCTACTACTGTTTGGAGGTCTGTACACAACTCCCACTAACGTTTTTTGCCCTTTGGTGTTCTGCAGCTCTACCCATATAGATTCCACATCATCCAAGCTAATGTCCTTCCTAACTATTGCCTTAATCTCCTCCTTAACCAGCAATGCTACCCCACCTCCTTTTCCTTTTATTCTATCCTTCCTGAATGTTGAATACCCCTGGATGTTGAGTTCCCAGCCCTGATCATCCTGGAGCCACGTCTCCGTAATCCCAATCACATCATATTTGTTAACATCTATTTGCACAGTTAATTCATCCACCTTATTGCGGATACTCCTTGCATTAAGACACAAAGCCTTTAGGCTTGTTTTTTTAACACCCTGTGTCCTTTTAGAATTTTGCTGTACAATGGCCCTTTTTGTTCTTTGCCTTGGGTTTCTCTGCCCTCCACTTTTCCTCATCTCCTTTCTGTCTTTTGTTTTTGCCTCCTTTTTGTTTCCCTCCATCTCCCTGCATTGGTTCCCATCCCCCTGCCATATTAGTTTAACTCGTCCCCAACAGAACTAGCAAACACTCCCCCGAGGACATTGGTTCCGATTCTGCCCAGGTGCAGACCGTCCGGATTGTACTGGTCCCACCTCCCCCAGAACCGGTTCCAATGCCCCAGGAATTTGAATCCCTCCCTGCTGCACCATTGCTCAAGCCACGTATTCATCGGAGCTATCCTGCGATTCCTACTCTGACTAGCACGTGGCACTGGTAGCAATCCCGAGATTACTACTTTTGAGGTCCTACTTTTTAATTTAGCTCCTAGCTCCTTAAATTCATTTCGTAGGAACTCATCTCTTTTTTTTTTTACCTATATCATTGGTACCAACGTGCACCACGACAACTGGCTGTTCTCCCTCCCTTTTTAGAATGTCCTGCACCCGCTCCGAGACATCCTTGACCCTTGCACCAGGGAGGCAACATACCATCCTGGAGTCTCGGTTGCGGCCGCAGAAACGCCTATCTATTTCCCTTACAATTGAATCCCCTATCACTATCGCTCGCCCACTCTTTTTCCTGCCCTCCTGTGCAACAGAGCCAGCCACGGTGCCATGAACTTGGCTGCTGCTGCCCGCTCCTGATGAGTCATCCCCCTCAACAGCACTCAAAGCAGTGTATCTGTTTTGCAGTGGGATGACCACAGGGGACTCCTGCACTACCTTCCTTGCACTACTCTTCCTGCTGGTCTTCCATTCCCTCGCTGGCTGTGGACCCTTCTCCTGCGGTAAGACCAACTCGCTACACGTGATACTCACGTCATTCTCAGCATCGTGGATGCTCCAGAGTGAATCCGACTTCAGCTCCAACTCCACAACGTGAGGCCACACCTGGAGTATTGTGTACAGTTTTGGTCTCCTAACTTGAGGAAGGATATTCTTGCTATTGAGGGAGTGCAGCGAAGGTTCACCAGACTGATTCCCGGGATGGCGGGACTGACATATCAAGAAAGACTGGATCAACTGGGCTTGTAGTCACTGGAGTTCAGAAGAATGAGAGGGGATCTCATAGAAACATTTAAAATTCTGACAGGTTTAGACAGGTTAGATGTAGGAAGAATGTTCCCAATGTTGGGGAAGTCCAGAACCAGGGGCTACAGTCTAAGGATAAGGGGTAAGCCATTTAGGACCAAGATGAGGAGAAACTTCTTCACCCAGAGTGGTGAACCTGTGGAATTCTCTACCACAGAAAGTTGTTGAGGCCAATTCACAAAATATATTCAAAAAGGAGTTAGATGTAGTCCTTACTACTAGGGGGATGAAGAGGTATGGCGAGAAAGCAGGAATTGGGTACTGAAGTTGCATGTTCAGCCATGAACTCATTGAATGACGGTGCAGGCTCGAAGGGCCTACTCCTGCACCTATTTTCTATGTTTCTATCCTCATAAATCTCCTCTGTACCCTCTCAAGTACAATCACTTGTTTCCTGTAACGTGATGACCAGAACTGCACGCAGTAATACTCTAGTTGTGGCCTTACTAGTTTTTTTTATACAGTTCAAGTGTATCCTCCCTGCTCTTGTATTCTATGCCTCAGCTAATGAAGGAAAGTATCCCAGATGCCTTCTTAACCACATTCTTAACCACCTGTCCTGCTACCTTCACCGATAGATCTTCCTTTTTCCTCAACAGAGGATTCCCCTCCACCGTGGTTGACAGCAATGATCCCTTTAAGCTGTGCGGCCATGCAGCGCTCTGCAGCTCATGCGCAGCCGGCACACCGACTTTTAAATAGAAAAAACCCCGCGTGCGCTGTATTTTGAAGGGGCCGCGTACCCCCCTCCCAAAAAATTAAAGGAAACATTGGTCAACAGGGCCCTAGACCGTGTCTATCCCATTTCCCGCACTTCTGATCTCAGCCCTTCCCACCTTCCCAGAACCCCGATAGGGTTCTCCTTGTCCTCACCTTCCACCCCAGTAACCTCCAAGTTCAACGGATCATCCTCCGCCATGATGCGGTCCCCTTTGCATTGGGGAGATCAAGCACAGATTGGCTGACCACTTTTCGGAGCACCTCCATTCAGTCCGCAAGCGTGACCCTGATCTTCTGGTCGCTTGTCATTTTAATTCTCCACCTTCCTCCACTGTTCTAATAAGTTCAATACAAGCTCAAGGAACAGCACCTCATCATTCGATTAGGCATTTTACAGTCTTCCGGACTCAATGTTGAGCTCAGAATTACTGCTCCCATTTTTTCAGATAGCAGTTGCTGATAATGATTCTGCTGTTGCCATTTACACCGCTCTAGACCCATCTTTTCTTTCTTTATTTTTCCCATTGACACCCCCTTTCGCCTCACATCATCATCTCTTTTGTCATTTCATCTCTCCTGCCTTCCACCCAATCACAGGCCTTCCCTTTTGTTCTTTCCTCCCTTCCCCACTTTCCCTGCTTCTGCACTTGCTCAAAACCGGTTACATCTCGAACTTTTTCCAGTTCTGAGAAAAGATCATTGACTTGAAACATTAATGGTGTTTCTCTCTCCACAGATGCTGTCCAACCTGCTGAGGATTTCCAGCATGTTTTGTTTTTAACTACAAGAGGTTTCCTTGTCCATATTTGACCTGAAGCCAGAGTCATTGTTGAGGACTGGCAGGAACACTTTCCTCTAACTGTACCACTCTACCAATGATGCTAATGATGGGGTAAAAGGTAGGAGGGTTGGGGTGCACAAGTGGCTATAGTTGGAGCAGGAGAGTGTTCGAGGGAGTGGGGTGGGGGTGGAGGGCGGGGACTTAAACACAAACATTTAAAATTTGAGACATTGGAGGACTGGGAACCAGTGGAAGTCCCCGAAGATAGGGGTCAATGAGCAAGTGGACTTGGTGTGGAATAGTATACAGACAGCACAGCCAAGATTTATGGGAGGTGGCAGGTTTGCAAAGCAGCATTGGAGCAATCAAACTTGGACATGACAAAGCCATGCACGAGCACTTCAACGGCAGATAGGTATAGTAAGGTGCAAAGATGGAAGGAGGAGGATATGATGGAAAGGATATGGGTTTAGAAGCTCAGCTCAGGGTCGAATGGGATGCCAAGGGCATGAACAGGCTGGTCCAACCTGAGATGGTGGCCAGGGAGGGAGAAATGGAGTCAGTGGTGTGTGGGTCGTGATTGATCATTTTAAGGGAGCTGAGTAAGGTGATTGAAGGAGGAAATACATAGAAGATACAACATGGAATCAGACCATTTGGGCTCAACCAAATCATTTGCCCCTTGCACAGGCAAATATTCCGAATCACATTTACCCGTGTTCCAAAATTTTCTCATCCACCATTGCAATCTTGGAAGTTGACAGTTTCTGCTTCAACCACTAACCCTGGAAGCGAATTCCACAGCCTATTAGGGGATTCTAAATCTCTTGCATTTAATTGTGTATCTAAAGCTTCTTGAGCTTGACCCCTCAACTCTTGAAAACAGTCTGCTTCTATCTACCCTGTCCCATCCTTCCATAACTTTAAACTATCATCTAACCCTATAATCTGTAATATTCGAATGAAAAACAATCCAACTTTTTTCAAGACTTTCATTGTATTTCCTTAATCTCCTTCCGATATGGTGGAGCCCAATGCTGCACACCATAGGTTTTATAATGGTTCATCATTGCCTCTTGGCTTTTATATTCTACACCTGCTGTGATCAAATCTAGGATTGTATGAGCTTTTGTCACTTCCTCATCAACCAGAGGTGCTGCCTTTAATGTCCCGTGAACTTGTGCACTCAAGTCGCACTGCTCCTGCACAGCATTGAGCCTACCTTCATCCTGAGTATAATCATTAGTTTTTTTTAAGCCAAAACACATCACCTCACATCTGACACTGAAAAGGAGTGGGGAGGAAAAGGCCACGGTGTGATTTGGTGAGGACGGTCAAGCCTCCACTTGGTGGGCAGTGGTGGCAACTATAAACAGGCAAGGAGGCTGCAATTTGCAATGTTCGAATGTCTGCCTTGTGGAATGACCAAAACTGATAACATTCTAGGTGTAATCTGACCAGAGCACTGCCTAAGTTAAGCTTATCGAAGTATGTCCTTTCCTGTCCAATGCCTAGATAAACAGCATGTTCCAGGGTTTGTAACCGAGAACCCTTAAAGCATACAACAGCCAATAGCATACATTATATGCCACCATGTGAATTATGCTCTCTCTATGGATGGCAGGCTAGATAAGCACTCCAAGATGAAACACAGGCTTCAAGCCAATATTTGGTTTATTTATATAAACTGCACGAGTAATACACAATATTCACAATGAGAATATATATCCACCTACACTCCTCGGTATCTGAAAACAAAATGTACGCAACTCTCTCTCTAAACACAGACCCTAAATAAATATAGAAAACCACTTACAGTAGCTTAATCCTTCGAGCCTACACTGGCTTAGGCTTTTGTACAGACAGTTTCTGGCTGCTGGCTGCAAAATCCACACACATTCTGTCCCCACCTGTGTGTGGAAGAGTTAGGCCTGGATTTTAGCCCGGGTGGGGTGAAGGAAAAGGAAGGGGGCGGCAGTTTGCATGGTGGGGGAGGAAAAGGGGGCAAGGTGGGGGCAGAAAGATCCTGTGGGGGGGGGGGGGGGGGGTTGTGCTTACTTGCTTGTTGGGCTTGGAAGAAACACACTTTGCCTCCTGGCCCACAAGCAGCGCTGTAAAGGCACTTGCCTCATGGATTCAGCCCTTCTCACCTCCCTTCACTTGCTGGGTTTCACGAGGCCTGGGAAACCCAGCCGGCAGGAGTTAGAAATAGAATGACTGTTATTATAATGAGGCCGCCTGCCTTCATTTTGTTTAAATGGCCAACCTGCCCCTCTGCGCGCTGATTAGTCGCCTGCCACCCTACCCTGCCTCCGCTAAATAAAAATGTAGGCAGGTTCAAGGTAGGGTGGGTTCCTGGTTCAGATGTTTTGAATTTTCAACGTCTGACACGACTCCAACCCACCCTTTTTTGGGAGTTAAACATAAGCCCTTGGTTGAAGTTTGCGAGATGAAGTCTGGCCCCAACAAGCAGTCATTCACAAAGGACAGCAGCCAATAGCTGAGGAAATCACTAGTCTGGATGGACAGTCTACCCTCACATGCACGATCAAAAAGGTGCATCCAGCCCCCTCCCAACCCCTGGGTGAACTGAATACAATGATGCCATAAACAATTAGATGTCATTATGGGACTCCTGTAAGACAATGCTGCTGTCTGGCAATGCTGCAAAAAGTTTGAGATTATAAATAACAACACCCTGGCGATTATTAGCTGATTAACACTTCAAATCTCTGTCTTGTGCGCCTAAACAAACTTACTTGAGGAAAATAATGGACCAGTTCAGGCTAATGGCTCTCTGTTAAAAAGAACATTATGTACAGACCTTGGCAGTTAACCGCTTTACGTTATGAAATTCAACACGTGCAAAATTTTTCTACATAAGGTGCAGCAATACGTGAGCACTCTCAAAGTTCAAATTCAATAAGTCTATCACTGTAACTAACTGTAGATAAACTGTTACCCTTCATTGCAGAAACCAAGGTAAAGAACTCCGCATGTAGGAAATGTACACGTGGCATGAATTAATGCCATAGCAGATGCAACTTGGAATGCACCAACACATCGCACTAATCCAGCCAGCAAGCAGACACTAATATCAACGATGATCAGTGGTGGCTGTGGTAAAGGTGGCAGTGTAACCATACACTAAACAACAAAGTGAAATCAATTCTAGTGAGCTTATGGTAATAAACAAGTGTGGTGTTTTTAAAAGAGGTGTGACCTAACACAAGAGCACTTCCACACTGAAAATATCTGTACCTTAAAAAAAGCACATGCTAATGTTCAGTCTGAAATAAAATAGCCCCACTTAATCCACATTAAGCCTGATAGAGACTGTTCATGATCGACACGAGTCAAAAACTGGGACTTTTATTTATTGAAATATTGTAATTGACCTCATCCAGTCACATGCAACTACTTGCAGGTGTGCGCAGGTGAGGCCAGAAGACCAATATTCAAGTTGTCTCCGTAACTAGTTCAAGGCTGTCGCCTTTACATAACACAAGAAATAGGAGCAGGAGTCGGCAACCAGTTCCCTCGAGCCTGCTCCGCCATTTAATAAGATCATGGGTGATCTGATCATGGACTCAGCCCCACTTCCCTGCCCGCTCCCCATAATCCCTTATCGCTCAAAAATCTGTCTATCTCCGTCTTAAATATATTCAATGACCCAGCCTCCACAGCTCTCTGGGGCAGAGAATTCCATAGATTTACAACTCTCCGAGAAGAAATTCCTCTTCATCTCAGTTTTAAACAGGCGGCCCCTTATTCTGGGATTATGTCCCCTAGTTTTAGATTCCCATGGGTGGAAATATTCTTTGCATCCACCTTGTCGAGCCCCCTCATCAGAAGATCAGGCCCTCAAATCTGCCATCAAGCTCATGGTCTACAGGGCTGTAGTGATACCCGCTCTCCTGTATGGCTCAGAGACATGGACCATATACAGTAGACACCTCAGATTTCTGGAGAAATACCAATGATGTCTCCGCAAGATCCTGCAAATCCCCTGGGAGGACAGACGCACCAACGTTAGCGTCCTCGACCAGGCCAACATCACCAGCATTGAAGCACTGACCACACTACCAGCTCCGCTAGGCAGGCCACATTGTTCGCATACCTGACACAAGACTCCCAAAGCAAGTGCACTACTCGGAACTCCTTCAAGGCAAACGAGTCAAAGGTGGGCAGAGGAAACGTTTCAGGGACACCCTCAAAGCCTTCTTGATAAAATGCAACATCCCCACCGACACCCCCGAGTCCCTGACCAAAGACCACCCTAAGTGGAGGAAGTGCATCCGGGAGGGTGTTGAGCACCTCGAGTCTCAGCGCCGAGAGTATGCAGAAACCAAGCGCAGGCAACGGAAAGAGCGTGTGGCAAACCAGTCCCACCCTCCCTTTCCCTCAACGACTGTCTGTCCCACCTGTGACAGAAACTGTATTCTCGTATTGACCTCATTTTGAGAGTGGAAGCAAGTCTTCCTCAATTTCGAGGGACTGTCTATGATGATGACTATTCTTATATGTTTCGATAAGATCACCTCTCATTCTTCTGTACTCCAATGAATATAGACAAAACCTACTCAACCTATCTTCTTAAGTCAACCCCCTCATCTCCGGAATCAACCTAGTGAATCTTCTCTGAACAGCCTCCAACGCAAGTATATCCTTCCTTAAATACAGAGACCAAAACTGTACGCAGTACTCCAGGTGTGGCCTCACCAATACCCTGTACAGTTGTAACAGGACTTCTCTGCTTTTATATTCTATACCCCTTGCAATAAAGGCCAACATTCCATTTGCCTTCCTGATTACTTGCTGTACCTGCATATTAACTTTTTGTGTTTCATGCACAAGGAACCCCAGGTCCCTCTGGACTGCAGCACTTTGCAATTTTTCTCCATTTAAATTATTTGTTTTTATATTTTTTCTGCCAAAATGAACCACCTCTCATTTCCCCACATTATACTCCAGCTGCCAAATTTTTGCCCACTCACTTAGGCTGCCTATATCCCTTTGCAGATTTTTTGTGTCCTCCTCACAATTTGCTTTCCCACCCACCTTTGTATCATCAGCAAACTTGGCTACATTACACTCGGTCCCTTCATCCAAGTCATTAATATAGATTGTAGATAGTTGAAGCCCCAGCACCGATCCTGTGGCACCTCACTAGTCACTGTTTTTCAACCGGAAAGTGACCCATTTATCCCGACTCTCTCTTTTCTGTTAAGTCAGCCAATCCTCTATCCATACTAATATATTACCCCCAACCCCGTGAACTTTTATCTTATGCAGTAACCTTTTAGATAATCATCATCATAGGCAGTCCCTCGAAATCAAGGAAGTGCATCCGGGAGGGCGCTGAGCACCGAGAGATTCATCGCCGAGAGCATGCAGAAACCAAGCGCAGGGAGCAGAAGGAGTGTGCGGCAAACCAGTTCCACCCACCCTTTCCTTCGACTGTCTTCCACTCTAAAAATGAGTTCTTAGGTGACTGAACAGTCCAAAACAGGAATTACAGTCTCTGTCACAGGTGGGACAGTCAAAGGAAAGGGTGGATGGGACTGGTTTGCCGCACGCTCCTTCCGCTGCCTGCGCTTCGTTTCTGCATGCTCTCAGCGAAGAGACTCGAGGTGTTCAGCGCCCTCCCGGATGCACTTCCTCCACTTGGGGTGGTCTTTGGCCAGGGACTCCCAGGTGTCAGTGGTGATGTTGCATTTTATCAAGGAGGCTTTGAGGGTGTCCTTGAAATATTTCCTCTGCCCACCTTGGGCTCGCTTGCCATGTAGGAGCTATGAGTAGAGCACTTGCTTTGGGAGTCTCGTGTCAGGCATGCGAACAATGTGGCCTGCTCAGCAGAGCTGGTCGTGTGTGGTCAGTGGTTCGATGCTGGGGTTGTTGGCCTGGTCGAGGACGCTAATCTTGGTGCATCTGTCCTCCCAGGGGATTTGCAGGATCTTGGTGGTATTTCTCCAACGATTTGAGGTGTCTACTGTATATGGTCCACGTCTCAGCCATACAAGAGGACCTTATTGAATGCCTCCTGGAAATCCAAATACACCACATCCACTGGTTCCCCCCCCTTATCCACCACCCTGCTCGTTACATCCTCAAAGAGCCCCAACAAATTTGTCAAACATAATTTCCCTTTCATAAAACCATGCTGACTCTGCTTGATTGAATTATGCTTTTCCAAATGTCCCGCTACGCTTCCTTAATAATGGACTCCAGCATTTTCCCCAACGACAGATTTTAGGCTAACTGGTCTATAGTTTCCTGCTTTTTGTCTGCCTCCTTTTTTAAAAAATAGGGACATTACATTTGCGTTTTCCAATCCGCTGGGACCGCCGCAGAATCCAGGGAATTTTGTACCATTGTCTGCCCCACTGTAGTAATTTATGTATTATTGTCATGGAATGAAATAGTAAACACTATATTCTAAACAGTACAAATTCCATCTAAAAATTTAGTCCACACATTTTCAAATGAGTACAAGTTATCGGAATAGTTTTAATTCTACTAGATCGATTCAGAATTCTCTGCCTACCTTTTGATATCCTTCCTGCTCCAGCCCAGCACTTCAGATGAATGACAGTTCGTTAACCTGCGGCATAAAATGTGCAAGAAAGTCAATTGCCAAGTCATATCCGTTGAAAAGTCATCGTGTACAATACAAAGATCAAGCATGCATTTAAGAAGCACCTTTGTATGTCCTTAGAACATCCCAAAGTGCTTTACAGCCAATGCATTACTTTTGTAGTGTAATGACTGTTGTAATGGAAACACATGCGGCAGCCAATTTGCACACAGCAAGATTCCACAAACGAGATAAGTGACCAGATAAGTGACCAGTACACCTGCTTTCGGTGGTACCATTTGAGGGGCAAATGTTGGCCAGGACATTGGAAAAACTCCCAGCTCTTCAATATTTTAACATCCACCTGAACAGGCAGGCGTTTAATGTCTCATCCTGTTCACCCATCACCCCTGTGCTCACTGACCTACATTGGCTCCCAATTCTGCAATGCCTTGATGTTAAAATTCTTATCCTTGCTTTCAAATCCCTCCATGACCTCACCCTGATCTATCTCTGTAACCTTCTCCAGCACCACAACACTCAGAGATCCCTGCGCTCCTCCAATTCTGGCCTCTTGCCGATTTTCATCGCTCCCCCTTCAGTTGCCTAAGCCCTCAGCTCTGGAACTCCAAGCCTAAATATCTCCGCCTTTTTACCTCCTTTAAGACGCTCCTTAAAACCTACCTCTTTGACCAATGTCCCTTTATGTGGCTCAATGTCAAATTTCATTTGACAGTGCTCCTGTTTAGCTCCTAGGGATATTTTACTATGTTAAAGGTGCTACATAAATACAAGTTGTTGATTTAGTTATAGTTGGTATTTTGTGGACTGTTATGTATGAAAATAGGGTGTTTAGCAATTCTTGTGCTGAGATGCTGTTATTTACCAGCCGGCGAGTACCAGAAGCAATGGGTAATTGGTGTCATGAAACTACTCCAGCTTGGTATAGATGACAATTGCAAAGTATAAAACAATTTTAAATAGCTAAAACTTTGCTGCACAATTTAGTCAAATCCAAAATTTGGTCATATTTTGAAGTCCTGATTTCCCCTCCCTCTCCTTTTAAGCAGTATTCTGGCCTTCTGAAAATGTACGCCTCAATGAAAATGTATATATGGAGAGAGAAATTTAAGGTCAAGGAACAATGTCAGTTGATATGAAAATGACTTGGTAGTAATACAAGTATAAATATAAGCACAGCAACAAAGTGTGCTTTTTGCCTTTGCCTAGGGTGCCATATCCACAACCGTTTCCCAATGTCAGGCGCTTCTGCTGGGAAGGTATTGGTCAGAAAACATGAAGATTAGTCAAGCAGGTCACTCTCCTGGCAGCCAGTTCAAGAGGATAATTAGGTCCCAGAACCACATCGACCTCTCTGGCCTCCACACTAAGGAATGATGCAAGGCCTTTGGGACCAAGTATAACTAGAATATTGCCAATTCAGAAATATCACCACAAAGACCCACAGCGATCATACAAAATGAGAACACGCACTAAAATTAAATGTGTGAAATCGAACAGCAAAAAAATTCCTGGTTTACAGCATGGTGACAGTAAATTTCTGGCATCACACTCTGCTGCACATGTTTTAAAATCAAAAAAAAAGCCAAGACAATTATCAGATCACAACAATCAGAAGGTTCCAATTTGTGATTGCTATCCATTGTCCACTGCTGGAAAGTGCAGATGTACAGAAGAAGAAAGGATCGGGTCGGGCTATGGTACACACTTTGTTTGAACTGCCTGGGCTCACTTGTGGATAGTCCCTGGGGTAAGGTACCAGTAAGGTGCCCGTGGAACTATACCCAAAGCAAGAATGAGAAGAGAAAACAAAAATAGCCAGTTTTTATTAAAACAATGTTGTAAAAATACAAGCAATTTTATTGCTGGGTTTCCTTGAATGCCGAAACTTAGAGGACAATTGAAAAGTATACAACAATTTTAAATAGGAATGTGGAGACCGGACAGGAAAGTGGAGTTGTGGTCGAAGATCAGCCATGATCTTATTGAATTGCAGAGCAGGCTCGAGGGGCTGTATGGCCTACTCCTGCTCCTAATTCTTATGTTCTTAAAACATGTTCTGACTCTGAACCACATCAGCAAACATTCCCACCCATTATAGATTAGACAAACTTCCTCGACTTTATTCTAAGACTGTGCCGTACATCAATCTCAAACCACCATCCATCTTCCCTGTACTATAGGCATGTCCCACACCAACAAGCCTTTCAGTACAATGCACTCCACTTACAGCAGATTGTTTGCTCACACAAACTTACCCCACAGTGATGCATGTTTAATCAGAAGTTTTCCTCTGAAGCTTCAGGTCAGGAAGCAGCCAAAAAGTAGCATGTGACCAGATCTCAGACTGGGATGGTGGGGGGGGGGGATGCAGTTGCAGAGAAGTCAAAGTACACTCAGCGTGACCAGGTTATTTTTTCTGAAGTCAGCACAAAGCAATCGTTAAATCAGTTTTCTAATCTGGTTTCACGGGTGAGCCGAGTCAATGTGCTGGCGCCATGGTACAAGTAGGCCAAGACACCGAACTGTCTAGTTAGCAGGCCACAAACAGCAATGTGCTGTTGACCAGATAATCTGTTTTTGTTATATCGATTGAGGGATCAATATTGGATAACTCCCCTGCTCTTCTTCGAAATAATGCCGTAGGATCTTTTACACCCACCTGAGACAGCAGACGGGACCTTGTTTTTTTTTATTCGTTCCTGAGGTATGGGTGTTGCTGACAAGGCCGGCATTTATTGCCCATCCCCAATTGTCCTCGAGAAGATGGTGTTGAGCCACCTTCTTGAACCGCTGCAGTCCGTGTGGTGAAGGTTTCCCAACAGCACCGTTGGGAGGGAGTTCCAGGATTTTGACCCAGCGACGATGAAGGAATGGCAATATATTTCCAAGTCAGGATGCTGTGTGACTTGGAGGGGAACTTGCAGGTGATGGTGCTCCCATGTGCCCTTGTCCTTCTAGGTGGTAGAGGTCGTACGTTTGGGAGGTGCTGCTGAAGAAGCCTTGGCGAGTTGCTGCAGTGCATCTTGTAGATAGTATACACTGCAGCCACAGTGCACCGGTGGTGGAGGGAGTGAATGTTTAAGGTGGTGGATGGGTGCCAAACAAGTGGGCTGTTTTGTCCTGGATGGTGTCGAGCTTTGAGTGCTGTTGGAGCTGCACTCATCCAGACAAGTGGAGAGTATGCCATCACACTCCTGATGTGCCTTGTAGATGGTGGAAAGGCTTTGGGGAGTCAGGAGATGAGACACTCACCGCAGAATACCCAGCCTCTGACCTGCTCTTGTTGCCACAGTATTTATGTGGCTGTTCTAGTAAAGTTTCTGACCGCCAGGATGTTGATGGTGGTAATGCCATTGAATGTCATGGGGTGGTGGTTAGACTCTCGCTTGTTGGAGGTAGTCATTGCCCGGCACTTGTGTAGCGCAAATGTTACTTGCCACTTATCAGCCCAAGCCTGAATATCGTCCAGGTCTTGCTGCATGTGGGCATGGACTGCTTCATTATCTGGAGTTGCGAATGGCACTGAACACTGCAGTCATCAGCGAACATCCCCAGTTCTGACCTTATGATGGAAGGAAGGTCACTGATGATGCAGCTAAAGATTGTTGGGCCTAGGAGACTGCCCTGAGGAACTCGTGCAGCGGTGTCCTGGGGCTGTGATGATTGACCTCCAACAACCACTTTCCTTTGTGCTAGATGCAACTCCAACCAGTGGAGTTTTCTCCCCGATTCCCACTGACTTCAGTTTTACTAGGGCTCCTTGATGCCACTCAGTCAAATTCTGCCTTGATGTCGAGGGCAGTCACTCTCACCTCACCTCTGGAATTCAGCTCTTTTATCCATGTTTGGATCAAGACTGTGATGAGGTCTGGAGCCAAGTTGTCCTGGCGGAACCCAAATTGGGCATCGGTGAGCAGGTTATTGGTGAACAAGTGCTGCTTGATAGCACCGTTGACAACACCTTCCATCACTTTGCTGATGATTGAGAGTAGACTGATGGGGCAATAATTGGCCAGATTGGATTTGTCCTGCTTTTTGTGGCTAGGACACACCTGGGCAGTTTTCCACATTGTCAGATAGATGCCAGCGTTGTAGCTGTACTGGAACAGTTTGGCTAGAGGTGCGGCTAGTTCTGGAGCACAAGGCTTCAGCATGACAACCAGGATGTTGTCAGGGCCCATAGCCTTTGCTGTCTCCAGTACGCTCAGCCGTTTCTCGATATCACGAGAAGTGAATCAAATTGGCTGAAGACTGGCTTCTGTGATGGCGAGGACCTCAGGAGGAGGCAGATATGGATCATCCACTCAGCACTTCTAGTGGAAGATGGTTGCAAATGCTTCAGCCTTGTCTTTTGATGTTTTCTCACATCCTGGGCTCTGCCATCATTGAGGATGGGGATGCTCATGGAGCCTCCTCCTCCCGTTAGTTGTTCAATTGTCCACCACCATTCACGACTGGATGTAGCAGGACTGTATTGCTTCGATCTGATCTGTTGATTGGGGGATCGCTTAGCCCTGTCTATAACATGCTGCTTCCGCTGTTTAGCATGCATGTAGGCCTGTGCTGCAGCTTCCCCAGGTTGGCACCTCATTTTTAGGTACACCTGGTGCTGCTCCTGGCACGCTCTTTCAGACTCATCATTGAACCAGGGTTGGTCCCTTGGCTTATTGGTAATGGTAGAGTGAGGGCTATGCCAGGCCATTAGGTTACAGATTGTGCTGGAATACAATTCTGTTGCTGCTGGTGGCGCTCAGCGCCTCATGGATGCCCAGTTTTGAGCTGCTAGATCTGTTCTGAATCTATCCCATGTAGCACGGTAGTAGTGCCACACAACACAATGGAGGGTGTCCTCGGTGTGAAGATGGGACTTCATCTCCACAATGACTGTGCGGTGGTCATTGCTACCAATGCCATCATGGACAGATGCATCTGTAACAGGTAAACTGGTGCGGACGATGTCAAGTAGGTTTTTCCACTCATGTTGGTGTTCTCACCACCTGCCGCAGGTCCTGTCTGGCAGCTATGTCCTTCAGGACTCGGCCAGCTCGGTCAGTAGTGGTGCTACTGAGCCACTCTTGGTGATGGACATTGAAGACCCCACCCAGAATACATTCTGTGCCCTTGCTACTCTCAGTGTTTCTTCCAAGTGGTGCTCAACATGGAGGAGTACTGATTCATTCATCAGCTGAGGGAGGGTGTAGGTGGTAATCAGTAGGAGGTTTCCTTGCCCATGCTTGACCTGAATCCATGAGACTTCATGCGGTCCGGAGTCAATGTTGAGGACTCCCAGGGCCACTCCCTCCCGACTGTATACCACAGTGCCTCCACCCTTGGTGGGTTTGTTCTGCGGTGGGACAGGAGATACCCAGGGATGGTGATGGGGGAGTCTGGGACATTGGTTGAAAGTATGATTCTGTGAGTGACTGTCAAGCTGTTGCTTGACTAGTCTGTGGGACAGCTCTCCCAATTTTGGCACAAGTCCCCAGATGTTAATATGAGGACTTTGCAGGGTCGGCTGGGCTGGGTGCGCCGCTGTCATGTCCATAGCCGGTGCCGAGGTCGATACCGGGTGGTTCGTCCGGTTTTATTATTCTTATTGTTTCTTGTAGTGGTTTTTCTTTTACAACTGAGTGGCTTGCTATGCCATTTCAGAGGGGTATTAAGTGTCAAACTGGGGGTCTGGAGTCACATATAGGCCAGACCAGGTAAGGACAGCAGATTCCTTCCCTGAAGGACATTAATGAATCAGATGGGCTTTTACAACAATCCGGTAGTTTCACGGTCACCATTACTGATAATCAATGTCTCATCCGAAACACAGCACCTCCAACAGTGCAGCACTCCCTCAGCACTGTACTGGAGTGTCAGCCTAGATTTATATGCTCAAGTTCCTGGAGTGGGACGTGAACCCACAACTTTCTGACTCAGAGGCGAGAGTGCTGCCCACTGAGCCACAGCTGACCGTTTATCATCAGGATTGCCACGGATGGTGCAAGAAGCAGCCAACAGCACACGCATATCAGAAGAGTGCCATAAACCAACTTTAACTGATCTCATTTAAGATTCTGAAAGACTTTCACCTCATCAGTTTGGGATCAATTGAAGCCTATTTATCAGATGCGCTAACCACTTGCAGCACTTATTTTCTATAGATCAAATCACCGGTATTAAAATTGAGAAACATGTATTTTTTCCCTCACTCCCTAACTTTTTCACTTTGCAACAATGTGTGAAAAAAAGTTTGCTTCAGCAAACTGACAATGAACTTAATTCGTCAGTGCTGCTGTTACCATCGCTATTACAGGTATTTGCAATGGGGTGTGAAAGCAATGAGACTCCCAACAATTTCAAGCATTGAGAATGGGATAATCTGCCAAGCCTGCACCATTTTAATCCAGCTGGATGGATTTAACTCACCCTGCCTACACAACGCTTACTAACCCAACCTTAGCCAGAACCACACTGAAGCAGGAGCAATCTGAACACCAACTGCACATGACTTCACCTCAGAACATTCGGCCATTCGAGCCTGCTCCGCCAATCAAGATCATGGCTGATCATCTACTTCAACTCCACTTTCCCGCCCGATCCCCATGTCCCTTTGATTCCCCTGGAGTCCAAACATCTATACATCTTATCCTTGTATATACTCAACAACTCAGAAGCCACAACCCTTTGGGGTAGAGAATTCCAAACATTCACAACCATCAGAGTGAAGAAATTCCTCCTCAATCCTAAATGGCCAACTCCTTAACCGGAGACTGTGCCCCCTAGTTCTAGAGTCGGCAGCCAGGGGAAACAACCTCTCAGCATCTACCTTGTCAATCCCCCTCAGACTCGTATATATTTCAATTAGATCACCCCTCATTCTTCTAAACTCCAATGTACTCGATCTCTCTTCGCAGGACAACTCTGTCATCTTCACAAAACAGATCTTCGGTTCTTCTCCATTTTTAGAACATGCAGCATTACTTTTGCAGCCTAATAAGACCAGTGATTAAAACCACAAATACAAAAGCAAAATACTGTGGATGCTGGAATCTGGAATAAAAATAGAAAATGCTGGAAATCTCAGCAGGTCAGGCAGCATCTGCGGCCAGTTCTAACGAAGGGTCATCGACCTGAAATGTTAACAGGGATTAAAACCATTCTATTGGAAAAAAGACTTATATCTATATAGCGCCTTTCAGGACCACCCGATGTCTCAAAGCACTTTACAGCCAATGAAGTACTTTTGGAGTACAGTCACTGTTGTAATATGGGAAATGCGGCAGCCTATTTGCACACAGCAAGCTCCCACAAACAGCAATGTTCTACAAGGGAATGACAAGATAATCTGTTTTTAGTGATGTTGATTGAGGGATAAATATTGGCCCCAGGACACCGGGGATAACTCCCCCGTTCTTCTTCGAGATAGTGCCATGGGATAATTTACATCCACCTTAGCAGGCAGACGGGGCCTCGGTTTAATGTCTCATCTGAAAGACAGCACCTCCGACAGTGCAGCACTCCCACAGCACAGCACTGGAGCGACAGCCTAAATTTGCGCGCTCAAATTCCTGGAGTGGGACTTGAACACACAACCTTCTGACTCAGGGGCAATGTGCTACCCCCATTAAGCCACAGCTGACACCCATGCCATTGACACTATTGCCAACATGTTAGGAATTATCCCACTAAATGCATTATCTGTGGTGACACTTCTTGTAAGAAAGATCGCAAAAATATTCAAAAAATCAGGATCAACCAAGCAAGAGATAAGAAACAAAGTGAATGCGGGAAATTTGAAATCGAAAGAGAATTTAAAATATCTAAAACTTCCGGCATCATAAAAAGAGACCAGTTTATGCTTCGCCTGGAGATTAGGGAAGGGCTAAGTAACAAGAAATTGATTTGAATGTAGATAAGAACATAAAAAATAGGAGTCGGCCATTCGGCCCCTTGAGCCTGCTCTGCCATTCTACAAGATCACGGCTGATCTGATTTTGGCCTCAACGTCACTTCCCTGCCCGCCCCCCATAACCCTTGACTCCCTTATCATTCAAAAATCTGTCTATCTCCACCTTAAAAATATTCAATGAACTAGCCTCCACAGCTCTCTGGGGTAGAGAATTCCAAAGATTCACAATCCTCAAAGAAATTCCTCCTTTCCGCTTTACATGGGAGGCTCCTTATTCTGAAACTATGCCCCCTAAGTTCGAGTTCCCCCATGAGAGCTGTGGCTCAGCATTTTGTAATCTCTCCCCATTTAAACAATAATTTGCTTTTTTATTTTTCCTAACAAAGTGGATAACCTCACATTTTACTCCATCTGCCAAATTGTTGCCCACTCACTTAGCCTATCTATGTGCAGTAACGTTTTGCATTTTGCACAGGAAACACGTGTACCTCCGGAAGAGAATATTTTGGGGACCATTCATAGAAAGTTTCAGTAAAGATGATGCTGTCAACAACATTGCTAATCCAAGTACTGGATGCATCTAGAGGGATTTTGACTTCAGAGTAAAATATTCTAACTATGGAGAGAATTTCCTGTGTACTGGGTGTACTGAAATCACAAATGCATCTATAAATTGAGGGGTTACAATTCTGCTGCCCAGGGCAAGTCTTTCCCCCTTGTATAGAACACCAGTTGGATCACCCCATGAGATTACAGGCCAGTTCCTGGTTTGAGCAGAGAGCACGTCATACAAGTGGTCATGGTCAGTGTGACCTCCTGCGCTAGTCACGACTGCCTACAAGATGCATTTTCCTGATTTTTTCCCCCGATTGGCTGTAGATTTTTAATATCTGATTTTTGGCCTCTCGCAGGGGATTATACGGTCTCTGGTGGGTAGGGGCCAACTTCATAGTGATGTCCAAGACATCATGACTGTATTGGACGGGCTAGGAGGGCCAGCTGGAGTTTTTCTGTGCAAAATTCTTGTATGTTCATATGATTTTGGGCATCCTATATTCCAAAAAGACACATAATACATTTGTGAGGATTCAAAGAGCAAAGAGAACAAATTCTAACAACTAAAGGCTGAAATTCTTTCACATCCACAGTATCCATTCCACTGATATTTACAGATCTGGATTAGATCACCCGCCCATGAAAACTAATCAAATCTACGAGTCTTCACAACTTAAAGGGTGATATTCATCTCAACAGAACATAGGGGTTCATCTAACGAGGTCAGAAAGAAAATAATTCTTGGAAAGAACGTGTTTCAAAGCCACGTGTTCCTGGAATGTCATTAGCAGGATAATTAGGTTATTGCATCAGAGGCAAGGACAGTGCAGGTGCAACCAAGGGTTCTTCCTACACATGGTCACACTTGGGGAACCCCAACAAATAACCACTAATGGTGCAAGTGGTGTCCATTTCTAAAACTTTGTACCTAAAGATTGCCATATTCAAACAAAATAATTATCTAAAATTTTGTTAAAAGATATCCTTAACTATTTTTGAAAGGAGGGATATACAGAGAAGCAGTCGGCAGAAACAAATGGAAATATTTCCAACAATGAAGAGTCCCTGCACCAGTTATTTTGCAAATATATTAAAAATCAAAAGTTTTTTGTCCATTTAAGCACTTATTCCCGAGTCATCTAGTTATGCTATCACCTGAACGGAGGTTTAAAAAACAAACTCATCTGGCTCACGCATTCCCAAGGAGCTGTGCTGGTGGTGTTGATTAAAAGCGATGACCCCGAGATGCAGAGTGCCCACAGCGCCTAGTCTGCCCTCAAGGCCACTATAACCAGCGCCTGCAAAGAGACGCCTGGTCACTCAACCAGGAAATACCAAGACTGGTTTGCCTACAACGACCAGGAGAGCCAGAAGCTAGTAAGCCGCAAGCGCAAGGCATTTCTGAATTTAAAGCAGCAACCCAATTCAGGAACTACAAAGCAGCTCTACAGGCAGCTGAAGGCCGAGGTCCAACAAAAATCCCGCAACCTAAAGAATAGATGGTGGGTGGAGAAAGCAAAGAAGATCCAGCAGCTGGCCGACAGCCATGACGTGCGAGGATTCTTCACTGCTGTCAAGTCTACCTATGGCCCAAGCACCCAAGGCCCCACCCCACTGCTGGCCAAGAACGGGGAAGCACTCATTAAGGACACCGAGGCAGTCAGGGCCCGCTGGAAGGAGCACCGAAGATCTCCTTAGCCGAGACTCTGCCTTCGACACGAGTGTCCTCAAATGCATCCCGCAGCATGCTACCTGCCACCATCTCAGCAAAACCCCAGCCCTGCACAAGGTAGAAAAGGCCATCCATCAGCTCAAGAACAACAAGGCATTAGGAACAGATGGAATCCCCACTGAGGCACTAAATTATGGCGGGAGGCACTACTGGTGCGAATGCACGACCTCATCTCTCTTATCTGAAAGGAGGAGAGCATGCCGGGAGATCTGAGATGTCGTAATTGTGACCATCTTCAAAAAAGGGAACAAGTCCGACTGCAGCAACTAGAGGAATCTATCTGCTGTCAGCCACTGGGAAAGTCATCGCAAGAATCCTCCTCAACTGTCTTCTCCCAGAGTCACAATGCGGATTCCGTCCACCAAGAGGTACAAGGGACATGATCTTCACCGCACGACAACTGCAAGAGAAATGCAGGGAACAGCACCAACCCTTGTACATGGCCTTCTTTGACCTCACAAAAGCCTTCGACACTGTCAACAGTGAAGGACTATGGAGCGTCCTCCTCCGTTTCGGCTGCCTCCAAAAGTTTGGCACCATCCTCCGCCTGCTCCACGACAACATGCAAGCTGTGATCCTGACCAATGGATCCACCACAGACCCAATCCATATCCACACCGGGGACAAGCAGAGCTGCATTATCATGCCAACGCTCTTCTCGATCCTCCTTGCTGCAATGCTCCATC
Source organism: Pristiophorus japonicus (assembly GCF_044704955.1). Classification (NCBI taxonomy): domain Eukaryota; kingdom Metazoa; phylum Chordata; class Chondrichthyes; family Pristiophoridae; genus Pristiophorus; species Pristiophorus japonicus. The sequence goes on along the minus strand of NC_091989.1, from coordinate 77,061,459 downwards.
TCACTCTCAACAAGCACCCTGCTGGAATGGAACTAATCTATAGAACCTTCGTCGCCTCCAGGCTAGATCCAAGGTCATCCCATCCTGTGTCATCGAACAACAGTACGCAGACGACGCTTGCATCTGCGCACAGTCGGAGGCTGAACTCCAAGCCATTGTCAACATATTCACCGAGGTATACGAAAGCATGAGCCTTGCACTAAGCATCTGTAAGACAAAAGGTCCTCCACCAACCTGATCCCGCCTCACGGCACTGTCTCCCGGTTATCAAAATCCACGGTACGGCCTTGGACAACGTGGACCATTTTCCATACCTCGGGAGCCTACTGTCACACAGCAAGGGCAGACATCGATGACGTGGTCCAACACCGCCTCCAGTATGCCAGCGCAGCCTTTGGTCGCCTGAAGTAGAGTGTGCTTGAAGACCAGGACCTCAAATCTGGCACCAAGCTTATGGTCTACAGGGCAGTAGTGATACTCGCCTTCCTATATGGCTCAGAGATGTGGACCATATACAGTAGATACCTCAAAGCACTGAAGAAATACCACCAGCAATGCCTCCGTAATATCCTGCGAATCCACAGAGGAAAGATGCACCGTCAGTGTTCTTACTCAAGCCAACATCGCCAGCATTGAAGCACTGACCACACTCGACCAGCTCCGTTGGGCAGGCCACATCGTCCGCATGCTCAACACGAGACTCCCAAAGCAAGCGCGCTACTTGGAACTCCTACATGGCAAGCGAGCCCCAGGTGGGCAGAGGAAATGTTTCAAGGACACCCTCAAAGCCTTCCGCTCCTGCGCTTGATTCCTGCATGCTCTCGGCGACGAGACTCAGCGTGCTCAGCGCCCTCCTGGATCCTCTTCCTCCACTTAGGGCGGTCTTTAGCCAGGGACTCCCAGGTGTCGGTGGGGATGTCTCACTTTATCAAGGAGGCTTTGAGGATGTCCTTGAAACATTTCCTCTTTACACCCAATGTGGCCACATTATCACCCCACCGGAAAATTAGCAATCGCCAAGGATGCTGCAGCTTTGAAAAAGCCCGTCACTTTTTGCAAGTGTCATTACTGTGTGGACTAGGGCAGGAAAGGACCTGCGTTTATATAGCATCTTTGATGACCTCAGAATGTCCCAAAGTGTCTTACCTTGGTGTGTAGTCACTGCTGTAATGTAGGGAAATACGGCAGCCATTTAGGAAGTACTGCAGGAATGATGTGTTCACACCAGTATAGAGATGCAGTTGAGTTTGGTATTACATTTGTTTCTGCCAAACATTTGAGTACAGGCCGAACAAGAGAAACAACATGACATGTCTTGCCAACCCATAATTTGATTGCGAATGATGCAGATGACAGGTTACTGCAACCCACAGGGAAATCAGCCTCAAACACAATTAAAATAAAAGATCCAACAGACCAAGAGAAGAACAATTTCTTCTAACAGCTACATGCAAATTGCTGAGGCACTGGTTACACCTCATTTGGCCAGGTTTCATTTTTTTCGAAGTCTCAAATCAACATTGAAACAGAACTTTCCGAACAAGTTGCAATTTACGTTTTGTACTCGTGTAGAAGGAGGAAGTTACGGACATCAACCGCACAATTAATGAGAAAATAAAAGTCTTAAAAAAAACTGCAATCTATATTAAGAAGAACTCGAACCCTGGATCGAGTAGATTGCAAAGCACATCTCAGGCGATTATGCTCAGGTATAGACTCGTGCAATTAAACAAGGTGGAATAATGCTGACATTTTGGTGCATGGCCTTGATCAGATTTGCCCATTAAAGCCTCCACTGGGTGTCTCGATTTCATTCTCCATTACTGTACAATAGTGTATAAAATTATGAGGCACCTTGATAGAGTGGATAGGAAGGACCTATTTCCCTTAACAGTAATTGGTAGAAGGATTAGAGAGTTGAGAAGAACTTTTTTCACCCAGAGGGTGAGGGGATGGGGGTCTGGAATTCACTGCCTGAAAGGGTGGTCGAGGCAGAAACACTCATCGCATTTAAAAAGTACTTGGATGTGCACTTGAAGTGCCATAACCTACAGGGCTATGGACCGAGAGCTGGAAAGTGAGATTAGACTGGATAGTTCTTGGTCAGCCGGCGTGAACACGATGGGCCAAGTGGCCTCCTCCTGTGCTGTAAATTTCTATGATTCTATGGATCATGACAACACAGATGCTTCTATCGGAAAACAGAACTTCTAAGTTTGAAACCTTTTGCACTTTTCATTGCAGAATATCTGAACTAAACAAAATGCTCCCAGACTCCACTATGTACAGTAAATTAGGAAATTATAATGCAAAGAACATTCTCACAATGCAAGACTAGCGACAGTTTCAGCAAAATTAATTTTGCTGAGACACATTTAAACATGCAAAATGTATTCAACAATCAAAGTGTCCCATTTACTCTTGTTACAGTTGAGAGCAGTAGCTCTTAAAATTATGGGGGCACAGGATCTGTCCAGGTGGGGAAGGGGCCGAACTCCAGATCTGCTGCTATCTCTTCCTAACCTGCAACGAGAGCAACTCCAGCAGTTAGTCTCCTGTTTTACCTTTGTGTCAGCGAGGCGGGTTTCATGGGAGAGGGTGGAAGAGAGGTGGGAAGGGAGAGAAACAGAAGAAAAAGAAAGGAAAAGGGGAACAAGACAAGATGCAGCCACTTGACAGTGTTAGTAGGACACAAGAAACTGTGAATTTATTTTTGGTGGAGCGCAGCCTGATGACCCTTTATTATCCTCATGTGCAAGATATTTTGTTTCAAAACAAGAACCTTAATAGGTCCTAACTGACTGCTTTAAACAAGTAGCCTAGTTCCTGTTGTAAAAACAGTAAATAAGAGCATTATTCCAAAGGAAATCATGAACAAAATCAATGACTCAAGCTCCAACACTGCACTGAAACATAACTAACTTCAGGCAGCATTTTATCTTCTAAATTAAACATGGTTTTATGAAAGGAAAATAGTGTTTGACAAATTTATTGGAGTTTTTTTTTGAGGATGTAACGAGCAGGGGAACCAGTGGATATAGTATATTCGTCAAGGTGCCACATAAAAGATTGTTACACAAGATGAGGGCTCATGGGGTTGGAGGTAATGTATTAGCATGGAGAGAGGATTGGTTAACAGACAGAAAACAGAGAGTAGGGATAAATGGGTCTTTTTCAGGTTGGCAGGCTGTAACTAGTGGGGTGCCACAAGGATCAGTGCTGGGGCCTCAGCTATTTACAATCTACATTAATGACCTAGATGAAGGGACCGAGTGTAATGTATCCAATTTGGCTGACGATACAAAGCTAGGTGGGACAGTAAGCTGTGAGGAGGATACAAAGCGTCTGCAATGAGATATAGACTGAGTGAGTGGGCAGTGGGGTGGCAGATGGAGTATAATGTGGGGAAATGTGAGGTTACTCACTTTGGTAGTAAGAATAAAAATAACAGAATATTTTTTAAATGGCGAGAAACGTTTAAATGTTGGTGTTCAGAGAGATTTGAGTGTCCTTGTGCAAGAAACACAGAAAGCAAGCTTGCAGGTACAGCAAGCAATAAGGAAGGCAAATGGCATGTTGTTCTTTATTGCAAGGGGGTTGGACACCAAGAGTAAGGAAGTCTTGCTACAATTGTACAGGGCCTTGGTGAGACCACACCTGGAGTACTGTGCACAGGTTTGGTCTCCTTAGAGGAGGAAGGATATACTTGCCTTGGAGGTGGTGCAATGAAGGTTCACTCGATTGATTCCTGGGATGAGAGGACTGTCTTATGATGAGAGATTGTGTAGAATGGGCCTATACGCTCTGGAGTTTAAATGAATGAGAGGTGATCTCACTGAAACATACAAGATTCTGAAGGGGCTTGACAGGGTAGATGCTGAGAGGTTGTTTCCCCTGGCTGGGGTCACAGTCACAGGATAAGGGATCGGCCATTTAGGACCGAGATGAGGAGAACTTTCTTCACTCAGAGGGTTGTGAATCTTTAGAATTCTTTACCCCAGAGGGCTGTGTTGCTGAGTCTCTAAATATATTCAAGGCTGAGATAGATAGATTTTTGGGGTCTAGGAAGAATCAAGGGATATGAAGATCGGGCAGGAAAGTGAAGTTGAGGTCAATGATCGGCCATGATCATATTGAATGGTGGAGCAGGCTCGAGGGGTCTATTTCTGCTCCTATTTCTGATGTTATGTTCTAAACATGGTGAAAACACAATTCTGCTCAGTGTACCATAAAAAAAAGCAATATCGTTCGTCTAGAGGCTTGAAGCAGTCAGATTAGCTTTGTTCTACAAGTGTGTTTACGCCAACAGTCAAGCACATGTACAGAGCTACCATCTACTTATCCAAAGGGAAAACGGATTGTGACCTTTGATAAAGAATCCCAAGAAATTTCCATTGTGCAGTTCACTTACCCTTGCTATATGCATTTCTTGTGACTTGCTGTTTAACACAGAAGAGAACTATACAAAACACCCACTGGCTTACAGATTAAGTGTGCATACATTGCCGCTGACTCAATATCCTAAATACTGTCTGTATTACCAGAACTATACAATTCATCTGCTGCTCACTGACCCGCATTGCTGATGCTTTCTGAAGCAGTAAACTTGAAGACTTGCAATTATATAGTGCCTTTCACGACCACCGGACACCCCAAAGCAGTTTACAGCCAATACAGTACTTTTTGAAGTGCAGTCACAGCTGTAATGTAGGAAACGCGACAGCTAATCTGCGCAGAGCAAGCTCCCACAATCAGCAATGTGATAATGACCAGATAATCTGGTCTAGTGATGACAAATGAGGGATAAATATTGGCCAAGGCATCAGAAAGACTTCCCCTGCTCTTCTTCAAAATAGAGCCATGGAATCTTTTACTTCCACCTGAGAGAGCAGGTTTAACGTCTCATCCGAAAGACAGTGCAGCACTCCCTCTGTACTGCACGGAGTCTCTGGAGTGGGAATTGAACCCACAACCTTCTGAGTCAGAGGCGTGGGTGCTACCAACTGAGCCACAGCTGACGTTATCTTTTACATCCTGTTGCCAAAGTTGAATGGGAGTCTTGATCATTAGAAAGGAGGAAGAGATAAAATGGATGACAACACTTTAGAAACAGTGGTGATCTGAAGAGAATGCACTGAGATTTCCAAACCAGGCTTTGGACTGACCGGATGTTTCAGCCAAATGATCAAAACTAGATCAATACTATATTTTTAATATTACATCTGTGCACACTTCCTGTCAATTCACTCCATTATAAATTCCTATGCCTACATTAAGATGCCTAAAACTGGTCAGACTGCAATTATACCTACCCCGAGTGAAGGTGCAGTTGGGATAATCCGATTGGTATCACCACCCTGTGGCAGAGATAAGAAAATTTAGCTATGGTCTGGACTGCTATTTAATATTCAGTGATTAACTACAACTTGCATTTATATAGTGCCTTTAATGTAGGAAAACATCCCAGGGTGTATAAAGTGATGTATATGGCTATCAAGTGAAGGTAGGATGGGGTTCAGGTGCAACAGCCTCGACAGTTGATATTTAGTGTCTGGGCTCATGCATTCAAATATATTCAACAACTTGCATTTCTGTGGCATTCCTCACATAGACAAAGACATCTCGGAGAACTTTACAGTTAGAAGAACATGAAACAAGGATGCTGATCGGGGGGCAGAATCAGGAAATGAAAAGGGTTAAGGCGAGAGGCCAAAGACATAGCTGAAGAAAAAAAATTTGAGATGGTTTTTGAAAAAAAGTAAGAAAGGCAACAAGGTGGAGGAAAATAGGACAGAAGGAGAATGATGGCTGATCAAATAGAAGAAGGTGAAACCCAGTGTTAGAGAAGCAGGAGGTGTGAGCAGGATATGAAGACAGGAGACACTGGAATACGGATGCAGTGAGGCCATGGCAGGGATCCAAAAGCAAGGCTGAGAATACCGAGACCAACTCACAGGGGAATTGTGGAGTCAGTGGACCTTGGAAAGGACAGGAGCACAGAACTTTGTGCGATTGACAATGTGTTTTTGACGAATTGGATTCTTGTGCAGAGTTGAGGCAATACGATCAGCTAGGTCAGAGCTGGAGACGTTAAGCCTCGAGCTCATGAAGGCATAGCTCACGGTTTTATTGGAAAGGGAGTGAGGTAGAGAAGGGCAGTGTTGAGTAAGGGAGAAAGCTGACCTTGAGAGCTGGAGCATTTTACTTTAGAAAAATGTAAACTTCCAGAGGTCTTTCATAAGAACTTAAGAATTAGGAGGAGTAGGCCATTCGGACCCTCGAGCCTGCTCCACCATTCAAGATCATGGCTGATCTTCGACCTCAACTTCACTTTCCTGCACTATCCCCATATCCCTAGATTCCCTGAATATCCAAAAATCTATTGCTCTCTGTCTTGAATATACTCAATGACTGAGCCTCCACAGCTCTCTGGGTTAGAGAATTCCAAAGATTCACCAGCCATTGAGTGGTGAAATATTTCATCTCAGTCCTAAATGGCTGACCCCTTATTCTGAGACTGTGATCCCTGGTTCTAGACTCCCCAGCCAGGGGAAACATCCTCCCTACATCTACGCTGTCTAGCCCTGTAAGAATTTTATATGTTTCAATGAGATCACCTCATTCTTCTAAACTCTACAGAATATAGGCTGAGTCTGTTCAATCTCTCCTCATAGGACAATCCCCCCATCCCAGGAATCAGTCTGGTGAACCTTCGTTGCACTCCCTCTATGGCAAGTATATCCTTCCTTAAGGTAAGGAGACCAAAACTGCACATAATAACCCAGGTGTGGTCTCACGTCTCACCAGGGCCCTATATAATTGCAGTAAGACATCTTTACTTTTATACTCAAATCCTCTTGTAATGAAGGCCAACATATCATTTGCTTTCTTAATTGTCTGCATGTTAACTTTTGGTGACTCGTGTACAAGGACACCCAGGTCCCTCTGGACACCAACATTTCCCAATCTCTCACCATTTAAAAAAATACTCTGCTTTTCTATTTTTCCTACCAAAGTGGATAACTTCACATTTCTCTACATTATATTCCATTTGCCATGTTCTTGCCCACTCACTTAGTCTGTCTATATCCCCTTGAAACCTCTTTGCATCCTCCTCACAAGTTACATCCCCACCTAGCTTTGTGCCATCAGCAAACTTGGATCTATTACATTTGGGCCCCTCATCCAATTCATTGATCTAGATTGCGAATAGCTGGGGCCCAAGCACTGATCCTTGCGGCACCCCACTAGTTACAGTCTGCCAGCCCGAAAATGATCTGTTTAATCCTACTCTCTGTTTTCTGTCCATTAACCAAACCTTAATCCATGCTCATATTACCCCCAATCCCAAGAGCCCTAATTTTGTTCAATAACCTCGTGAGGCACCTTATCCAAATACACCACATCCCCTGGCTCCCCCTTATCTATTCTGCTAGTTTCATAAATCCGTGTTGACTCTGCCCAATCCTATAAGTGCCCTGTTACCAGTCCTTAATAATAGATTCTATCATTTTCCCTACTACTGATGTCAGGCTAACCATACTGTAGTTTCCCGTTTTTTCTCTTCCTCCTTTCTTAAATAGTGGGGTTACATTTGATACCTTCCAATCCACGGGAACCATTCTAGAATGGTTACAGTTAGTGAAAGGATTAGAGTCAGCCCAAGTGAATAGGCTATTCGAGCTAGATAGATTAGGGAAGATCAGGGGACACAAGGTTCAATTTTGTAAACATAAAACTATGTTAGATGCTCAGAAGTACTTCTTTTTGCAGGGAGACATCAACCTATGGAACAAGTATGCAGCACATGCAATGAGTGTGGATTCACTCCAAAATGGAGCTGGACAATTTCCGGAGAGTGACCGCATATAGAAGGTAGCTGGGTCACTGGGGGTTCCATCACCCAGTTGGCATAGTCTTCTGGAGCTTGCTTTCGAGGGGTCAGAGAGAAATTTCGCATTTATTTTCCCAAGGTTTTTCCTCTTGCGTCTTGCAGAAGGTTGCATAACTGCATGGGTGGGGGTACGGGCATGATGGTGTGCAGAAGTTATACCAAGCTGGATAGGAATGCGCTCTCCAAAACTCTTTGTCTCACCATCTCTCTCTCTCTACCTTTAAGACGGTGCTTAAAATCTCTCTTTGACCAAGCATTCTATCTCCTTCTTTGGCTCCATGTCAGCTTTTATAGGATTATGTTCCTGTGAAGCACCTCGAGACGTTTCACTACATTCACAACAACTTACATTTATATAGTGCCTTCAACATTGTAAAATGTCCCGAGGCGCTTCACAGGAGCTCTAACAAAATTTAGCACCGAGCCACAGAGATATTAGGACAGATGACCAAAAGCTTGGTCAAAGAGGTAGGTTTTAAGGAGCGTCTTAAAGGGAGAGAGAGAGAGAGAGGATTGGAGGTGGAAAGGTTTAGGGCTGGAATTCCAGAGCTTAAGGCCTAGGCAGGTGAAGGCACGGTCGCCAGTGGTGGAATGATTCAAATCGGGGATACACAAGAGGCCAGAATTGGAGGAGCGCAGAGATCTGGGAGGGTTGTAGGGCTGGAGATTATGCGGCCAGGGCAGGATTTGAAAACAAGGTTGAGGATTTTTTTTAAATATATAAACAAGGCTTTGCCAGACCAGGAGCCAATGTAGGTCTGCGAATACAGGGGTGATAGGTAAACGGGATTGGGTACGAGTTAGAACAAAGAAATGGCAGACCAATTGAACAAGTACTTTGGTTCGGTATTCACTAAGGAGGACACAAACAACCTTCCGGATATAAAAGGGGTCAGAGGGTCTAGTAAGGAGGGGGAACTGAGGGAAATCTTTATCAGTCGGGAAATTGTGTTGGGGAAATTGATGGGATTGAAGGCCGATAATTCCCCAGGGCCTGATGGACTGCATCCCAGAGTACTTAAGGAGGTGGCCTTGGAAATAGCGGATGCATTGACAGTCATTTTCCAACATTCCATTGACTCTGGATCAGTTCCTATGGAGTGGAGGGTAGCCAATGTAACCCCACTTTTTAAAAAAGGAGGGAGAGAGAAAACAGGGAATTATAGACCGGTCAGCCTGACCTCAGTAGTGGGTAAAATGATGGAATCAATTATTAAGGATGTCATAGCAGTGCATCTGGAAAATGGTGACATGATAGGTCCAAGTCAGCATTGGTTTGTGAAAGGGAAATCATGCTTGACAAATCTTCTGGAATTTTTTGAGGATGTTTCCAGTAAAGTGGACAAAGGAGAACCAGTTGATGTGGTATATTTGGACTTTCAGAAGGCTTTCGACAAGGTCCCACACAAGAGATTAATGTGCAAAGTTAAAGCACATGGGATTGGGGGTAGTGTGCTGACGTGGATTGAGAACTGGTTGTCAGACAGGAAGCAAAGAGTAGGAGTAAACGGGTACTTTTCAGACAGTGACTAGTGGGGTGCCGCAAGGTTCTGTGCTGGGGCCCCAGCTGTTTACATTGTACATTAATGATTTAGACGAGGGGATTAAATGTAGTATCTCCAAATTTGCAGATGACACTAAGTTGGGTGGCAGTGTGAGCTGTGAGGAGGATGCTATTAGGCTGCAGAGTGACTTGGATAGGTTAGGTGAGTGGGCAAATGCATGGCAGATGAAGTATAATGTGGATAAATGTGAGGTTATCCACTTTGGTGGTAAAAACAGAGAGACAGACTATTATCTGAATGGTGACAGATTAGGAAAAGGGAAGGTGCAACGAGACCTGGGTGTCATGGTACATCAGTCATTGAAGGTTAGCATGCAGGTACAGCAGGCGGTTAAGAAAGCAAATGGCATGTTGGCCTTCATAGCGAGGGGATTTGAGTACAGGGGCAGGAAGGTGTTGCTACAGTTGCAGGGCCTTGGTGAGGCCACACCTGGAGTATTGTGTACAGTTTTGGTCTCCTAACTTGAGGAAGGACATTCTTGCTATTGAGGGAGTGCAGCGAAGATTCACCAGACTGATTCCCGGGATGGCGGGACTGACCTTATCAAGAAAGACTGGATCAACTGGGCTTGTATTCACTGGAGTTCAGAAGAATGAGAGGGGACCTCATAGAAACGTTTAAAATTCTGACAGGTTTAGACAGGTTAGATGCAGGAAGAATGTTCCCAATGTTGGGGAAGTCCAGAACCAGGGGTCACAGTCTGAGGATAAGGGGTAAGCCATTTAGGACCGAGATGAGGAGAAACTTCTTCACCCAGAGAGTGGTGAACCTGTGGAATTCTCTACCACAGAAAGTAGTTGAGGCCAATCACTAAATATATTCAAAAGGGAGTTAGATGAAGTCCTTACTACTCGGGGGATCAAGGGTTATGGCGAGAAAGCAGGAAGGGGGTACTGAAGTTTCATGTTCAGCCATGAACTCATTGAATGGCCTGCTCCTGCACCTACTTTCTATGTTTCTATGGTCAGCAGAATTTTGGATGACCTCAAGTTTATGTAGGGTGGAAGATGGAAGGCCGGCCAGAAGAGTATTGGAATAGTCAAGTCTCGATGTAATAAAGGCACGGATGAAGATTTCAGCAATAGATGAACTGAGGCAAGGACGGAGACAGGTGATGTTAGAAGTGGAAATAGGCTGTCTTGGTGATAGAGCGGATATGTGGTCGGAAGCTCACCTCGGGGTCAAATATTACACCATGGTTGCGAACAGTCTGGATCAGCCTCAGACAGATGCTAGGGAATGGAGTTTGTGGCAGGGACTGAAGACAATGGCTTCAGTCTTCTCAATATTTAGTTGCAGGAAATTTCTGCTCAATGTCAGATAACCATTGTGACAAACCAGTACTGGATGTCCAACAATCAGTGTGACCATTCAGAAAGTGGAGGAGTCGAGAGATGGGATGGTGAGGTAAAGCTGGGTGCTGTCAGTGTAAATGTAGAACCCGACACTGTGTTTTCGATGATGTCCCCAAGGGGCAGCATGTAAATGAGAAGGAGGAGGGGCCAAGGATAGATCCTTGGGGACTCGCAGTGTGGAAGTGGGAAGAGAAGCCATTACAGGTGATTCTCCGCTCACGAACAGATAGCTAAGAATGGAATCAAGCGAAGGCAGTCGCACCCAGCTGGACAACACAATATAAACAAAAGTTGCTGCTGTTGGACTGGCTTGATAGACCAACTGGCCTTTATCTGCCGTTTTTGTATGTCTGTACGTTAGGCAGTACAACAAAGTAGTGGATCTCATGACACAGCTGGAGTTGATAACCAGGGAGGTCGATGGAACCAAAACCCAGACACATGTGGGTACGAACAGGAACCGAAAGGAATGGCATTGACTTTGCCTACATCAATCCAACAGAAAGTTTGGTTCATCCAGGTTTTAATGAATCTTTGGAATTCTCTACCCCAGAGGGCTGTGGAGGCTCAGTCTTTGAGTATATTCAATACAGAGATCGATAGATCAATAAATAAGGCATATGGGGATGATCCCATTGAATAGCGGAGCAGTTTCGAGGGGCCGAATGGCCTACTCCTGCTCCTACGATCTTAATGTTGGATATGTAGTTAGAGAATGTAGCAACAGCCTTTGGAGGAGAGAGGTGTACAACTTGGGTGTTAGCATACATGTTGAAGCTAACCCCATGACTCCAGATGATACTGTCAAGCAAAAGCACCTAAATGATGGAGATGGGGACCAAAGATGCACCTTTGGATTAGACCTGAAGTGACCATATATGGGTAGAGAAGAAAAAGCACAGGAGGCAATATAGTGCCAGTGTGGTAATAAGTATGGGCAGAAGACACAAGACCTGTGCCACGGGGGTATAATGCAAAGGAGAGATGTTGGAGTTGGATGAAGTGATCAACGGTGTCAAAGGCAGGGAAGAGATCAAGGAACATCAATAGAGATGAAAAGCCACTCATTATAGCACAAATGTCAAGGAGACCCCCATCAACGAGAGACCTCAAAGTCACTCGTGCTGATGATATCAAGAGCTTGAAGGAGGTGAGCAGGACAAGGAAATCTGTCACTTGATGCAGAGTTTCAAATCGAGGAAGGGGTGACTATGTTGAGGAAGGTTCCTAGAAGTCGGCAAAGGTTCAAAGGAGAGAGGGAAGGGGTGGCATAAGGTGGTGTGTTTGAATATGGAGGCAAAGTCAAGGTCGGATCCAGAGAAGATGCTGCCACTGCTACTGGATAGTTTGGGCAGGGGATGTGAAGCCTCGGGGGTCGCACTCAGTGAGGGGGAAGGAATCATCAGGTGAGTCGAGTATCAATCAGTTCCAGGATGTCGATTTGCTTCTATACGGTAAGATCAAGGATAAGAGGGCCTCATTTGCAAGTAAACAAAAATTTTACAGGCCGATGCTGGAGATTCAACAGATGGTTCAGCGGGCACGATTGAGACTTGCTGGTGGGTGGGAGGAGAGGGAAGCAGGGTCACAGTGAACACAGGTCAGCGTGTAGGAACTTCACAAACCATACTAAAACTATTACACAAGGATCAAAGGCACTCACTTTTCTACATGAACACTTTCATTGTAATTCAAATGACCTTTGCACTTAGTATTGTCTTCTGAAAACTCAAAAAAGTTATGCTGGCAATCAAGCTATTTTAGTTTTCTACATCCCGATTCATGTGGCATGACCTTCAACTCAATGCCAAACTTCAACCCAACCTCGCTATAGATTCATACACTTGTGCAAAACTGAAGCCTGTCCAAAACCACCCATCTTCTTGGTTCGGTTATATTTTTGTTTACAGGAATTTTTCATTGAATGATTACCCAATAAGGTCTATTGAAATCGTTAAAAATCCCTTGTTCGTAAGTCCATCTTCAACATGCATACCATTTGTAAAGCTCAAGACTTCAGACAGAGATCCCATGCCAGCACACTATGTCTACCAAATGTGACAACAGCAAGAATGTGAAGCATTTCCTCACGGCACAACACTTAACAACGGGTTCAAGGTCAGATTCTGGATTACCAAGTGAAGTAACAGGCAGAATTGCTATGAGATTTCTCTAAATAAAAGATTTTTGTCACTCTATTGCTAATGTTACTTTATACATTTTTAATTTAAAAAGGCTTAGGCAAAGACTCAAATCAATGCCAACGCTGGCAGATCAAAGTGACAACTGACTTTCCATCAGTTCTGTAACTTAGGACTAATGAATAATATCTGGCTTTGCTGACTTTGGATCCGAATAATCCCACACACAGACCAATAGTTTTACCTGGAGTAAAACAGTAACAGCGCAAGTCGAGAATGCACGAATAAGCACAGAAAATATGACACTAAGATCCCACTTAAAAATCTGAATGCATCTTCTGACGTAGGTAAGTTACTAAGCTTCAGATGAAAAAAAGGGTTTGGAATGTAGGCAGAGAGTTTATTGAAAGAAACACACAGGTCATTTAGTTACCATGGCCCCAAGTTTCGTGCCGCGGTGAAAACGGCGCACCTCCGAGCTGGGCGCCTGTTTTTCGCGGCAAAAACTGCGCCTAAAAAAAAAAATCAGATATTCTCGAGCTCCTTGGAGCTCGATGTCTGCTTGGCGCAGCGCGCTCTTCGCAGCAGGGGGCGGAGCCTAACACTCGCGCCGATTTTCTAAGCAGCAGAGGGCGGGTACAATTTAAATTAGCCTTCGTGGTGCCGGCAACCCTGCGCGTGCGCACAGTCTCACACAAACATTGGCACTCGGCCATTTTTAAAAATACTGCAGAAAAAGTGAAGATTTGTTTCTTGGACCCCTGCAAAGGCTTGTAATTTAATTTTTTTTGATATTTCTGTGTGTGAGGGAGTGCTTTTAGCAGCACTGCTGAATAAATCACCTGCTGAAATCAGTGAGTTCAGCTTTTCACTGCTAAACTTGCAGAACCGGTGCTGCATTGGTGCATGCAAATTAAGGACTGTGTGTTTGGAGAAATAAGAGTGCTAATTCAACTTTGCAATAATACGTGTGTTGACAATGCAGCACCCATTCTGCAAATTTAAATATAAAACTGTCGATGTGGCTGCCTCTCCCTGTCCAAATGGCCTCAGTCCCCCTCACAGCTCGAAGGCTGCTGCTGTATCTTCGGCTGCCGGCCAGCTGCTGATATCCTATGGCCGAATGGCCTCACGTCCATCCGCTGCTGATTCTTTGGCTGCTGGCCAGCCACTGACGCCGCCCCTAAAGCGTGGCCGAATGGCCTCAAGAACCTTAATGAGCTGCGTGTGTCCTGCGTTGATTCTTCGGCTGCCGGCCAGCCACTGACGCCGCTGCTATCTCATGGCCGAATGGCCTCACATGGTCCGCTGATTCTTCGGCTGCCGGCCAGCCACTGACGCCGCTGATATCTCATGGCCGAATGGCCTCGGGTCCGTCCGGTGCTGCTTCTTCGCGGCCAGCCACGAAGAGAATGAAGACCTGCCTCAAGCACTGCAGCTCAGCTCGAAGCTTGCTGCCGCTGCCGTCGAGACACTGACGCCACACCGCTGCCTGTCTCCAACATGAAAGGCCTGCCTGAAGCACTTTCACACAGGTAGGAAAATGGTTTATTTAATCTTTTCTTTGCTTATAAATTTTTATTCAGGTTGGATTTATTTGTATAATATTTGCATAAATATAACTAAGGATTGACTGTAGAATTTAATGACTTCTCTTCCCCTCACCTTGTTCCCTACGCCTAATTTGTAACCTACGCCTGATTTTCTAAAGTGTAGACAAGGTTTTTTCGAGCGTACAAAAATCTTCACTTACTGCATTCTAAGTTAGTTTGGAGTAAGTTTTCACTCACGAAACTTTGAAATCAGGCGTAAGTGGCCGGACACGCCCCCTTTTGAAAAAAAAATTCTGTTCCAAAGTGAAACTGTTCTAACTGACTGGAACTGGAGCAAACTAAATGTGGAGAATTCCGATTTCTAAGATACTCCGTTCTATACCAGTTGCTCCTAAAAATCAGGAGCAAATCATGTGGAAACTTGGGGCCCATATGACTGCAATAATTACTGCTCAATATGGCAAGCAGTCAAGCAAGACATTTCAGGCTGCAATTTTCAGATTGTCAGTCTTGGGGGCAAGTATTTCTTAGTCATGTTCAGAATAACTCCCATGGCCACCATGCCATTAAACTTCATCGATAGTGTGACATTACTGGACATACCCTTACAACAGGCTACCATTCTCTACTGTTTAGATATACCATTTAAAAAAAATCTCACTTCATAGAAATGAAAGAACGAAATTTTTTGTGAATTTTATGCTCACGAAGGAAAGGAGAGTCAGCGTTGAGCAAAGAAAGTCCTAAAGTTACACAACTGACGGGAAAGTCAGTGTCACTTTTGAGCTATTTTGATGTGCCACAGTGTTAGCATTTTGAGTCTTTGCTAAGCCTTTTTAAATTAAAAATCCATAAAGTAACATTAGCTCCCGTTATTCTGCGCCCAATCTAATAGATCTCCCTAGTGCGCTAGTTGGACATTTTTCTCCATTCTCCACACCAAGTTTCTCAAGTCAGACTGTCAATTTTGTGCTGCTGAACCAACCCTACTTGGAGTTGGATTGAAGCTTCCCATTGATTTTATGTTGAACCCACCAGCAAAGGTTTCCATCCCACCAATCTGGGCTGAATTTGAGCCCAGGAGAAAGTCCCTCTTCTCTTTCTCCAAAATATGGATTTCACAGCTTCAAATAAGTACTCTGGATTCCCATGGTGAAACATTCCATTGGCATTTCACCTGTGTAAATACGAGTACAAGTATGGCAGTTTATAGATTAAACTGCAAGTCTTCAACTCAAGGCCACTATAAAATAAGCACTGAATAAAAACTGTAATTATATATCATAGTGGCTAAGCCATCCTTCTCCCAAGATAAATGGGAGAAATTATGAAAATTAATTAGATGCAAAACATCATGTTTTTATGAAAATAAATAGCAATGACCATCTGGAGGTATGTAAGCATAATACAGTAACATTTGCATATTATAACCCTTCACATATCAGCAAATTCAACAACTCTTCCTTTTTCAAAACCAGTGCTCATGCTATTTGTGACCTTTGGTCTTTTCACAATTCAGTAGTAAAGGACAGTCTGTTACCGGGCCTGAGGCACTGCTGCTCGTACAACTAATTATTAGGCCGGTTAATTCACCCCCCAACTCCCAAATCAAGAGCCTCATCTGTGCTCAACATCCCCATCTGGGATAGTCCAGCAGAAATCAGAGCAGCAAGAGTGGGTGAAGCGGGTTGGGAAAGAAAGAAATCTACATCCAAACATGCCACAGTTAACATTAAAAAGATTAGAGGCCTTTAAGAGTGATATTCTATCGCCATAGAATACTGAGGTTCAAAGTTTTAAAACAATTAATGAAAAGATAGTTTAAAACAGACTCAAGTAGTGGATTACATCAGATATACAACACAGAAACAGGCCATTTAGCCCAACCAGTCCATGCCAGTATTTATGCTCCACTCGAGCCTCCTCCCGTCTTTCTTCATCTAAACCCATCAACATAACCCTCTGTTCCCTTCTCCCATATGCTTGTCTAACTGCCCCTTAAATGCATCTATACTATTTGCTTCAACTACTCCCTGTGGTAGCGAGTTCCACATTTTCACCATTTTGGGTAAATAAGTTTTCTTTGAATTCCCCATTGGATTTCTTGGTGACTATTTTATACGATGGCCTCTAGTTATGCTCTTCACCACAAGTGGAAACATTCTCTCTGTATCCACTTTATCTGGTTGTGATTTTCAAGATTTTTTATGCAAGTTGTCGTAGTCTGCCCTCCTCCATACTGAATAATGCACGAGTAAAAAGTGCAATGGATTTGAACAGCAAACTGTACTTTGAAATGTAAATCCAGGCGGCAGCAATGAATCTCATTTTCATATACAAGGACACGGGACTGCTTCTGAGCCAGTTTAGAGGTTGCCTTTTGGCATTTGTTGAGTCAGTCGGTGGCTGCAACGTCAGCACCTAAATATAGAAATACAAGAGACACACAACAGGGAAACTAACCTTCTAATTAATGTCAAGCCTCCAGTTCACCACTGATAATTTATAGTTGCTGTTGCACGTTAAAAAAAAAATTAAATTATCCACTAATTGGAAATTAGCAACATGATGAACATTACAAATGGGGATTTAGAAGTCACAAAAGTGATCTTCTGAATTACCCGAGTTTGAATTAAGAGTACACTGAATCATAGAATCATTGAGCACACAAGGAGGCTATTCGGCTTATTGTGCGAGTGCTGGCTCCTTGGTATAACTACCCAAATAATCGCACTCCCCTGCTCTTTTCATGTAGCCCTGCAAATTTTGTCCCTTCAAGTATTTATCCAATTCCCTTTTGAACGTTACTATTGAATCTGCTTCCACCGCCCTTTCAGGCAGCGCGTTCCAGATCATAACTCGCTACGTTAAAAAAAGTTCTCTCATGTCGCCTCTGGTACTTTTTCCAATCACCTTTAATCTGTGTCCTCTGGTTATCGACCCCTCTGCCACTGGAAACAGTTTACTCTTATTTACTCTATCAAAACCACATGATTTTGAACACCTCTATCAAATCTCCTCTTAACCTTCTCTTCTCCAAGGAGAACAACCCCAGCTTCTCCAGTCTCTCCACATTTCTGAAGTCTTTCATCCCTGGAACCATTTTGGTTAATCTATTCTGCACCCTCTCCAGTGCCTTAACATCCTTCATAAAGTGTGGTGCCCAGAATTGGACACAATACTCCAGCTGAGGCCTAACCAGTATTTTATAAAAGGTTTATCATAACTTCCTTGCTTTTGTATTCTATTAATAAAGCCAAGGATCCCATATCCTTTTTATCAGCCTCCTCAACTTGTCCTGCCACTTTAAATATTTGTGTACAGACACACCCAGGTCTCTCTGTTCCTGCACCTCCTTTAAAATTATATCATCGAGTTCATATTGCCTCTCCTTATCCTTCCTACCAAACGGCATCATATCTTCTCTGCATTAAACTTCATCTGCCCTGTGTCTGCCCATTTCACCAGTCTGTCTATGTCCTCCTGAAGTCGGTTACTATCCTCCACATTGTTTTCAACATTTCAGAGTATCGTATAGAAACATAGAAATTTGCAGTGCAGGAGGCCATTTCGGCCCATCGTGTCCGCACCGGCTGACAAAGAGCCACACAGCCCTCGGTCAGCAGCCCTGGAGGTTACATATAAACCCATGAACAATGAACAATGGCGGAAAGGCAAAGAGCACCCGGCCCAACCAGTCCATCCCACACAACTGCGACACCCCTTACACTCCTCCCCAACTGAAGCCACGTGATCTCCGGGGAGAGGCAAAAACTAGATAAAAACCCAGGCCAATTGGGGGGGAAAAAAACTGGGAAAATTCCTCTCCGACCCATCCAGGCAATCGAAACTAGTCCAGGTCACCGCTCTGGCTGTATTCGATTCTCTGCAGTACTTACCATCATATTTGCACCAGCCAACAAGAAGTTATCCAGTCTAATCCCAATTACCAGCTCTAGGTCTGTAATCCTGCAGGTTACTGCACTTTAAGTGCCCATCCAAGTACCTTTTAAAAGTGCATCAACCACCCTTGAAGGCAGTGACTTCCAGACCCCCACAACCCTCTGCGTGAAGGAGCC
This sequence comes from Pristiophorus japonicus, assembly GCF_044704955.1. Taxonomy (NCBI): domain Eukaryota; kingdom Metazoa; phylum Chordata; class Chondrichthyes; family Pristiophoridae; genus Pristiophorus; species Pristiophorus japonicus. Next base: position 77,042,872 of record NC_091989.1, on the reverse strand, counting down.
CCCCCACCCCCCCAAATCCCCTTTGAACCTTCCACCAACCACCTTAAAACTATGCCGCCTCATAACTGACCCCTCCACCAAGGGATACAGGCCCTTGCTATCCACTATATCCAGGCCCCTCAATATTTTGTACACCTCAATGAGGTCTCCTCTCAACCTCCTGTTTCAATGAGAACAAACCCAGCCTATCCAATCTGTCCTCATAGCCAAGATTCTCCATTCCAGGCAGCATCCTAGTAAATCTCTTCTGCACCCTCTCTAGTGCAATCACGTTCTTCCTATAATATGGCGACCAGAACTGCATGCAGTACTCCAGCAGTGGCCTAACCAGAGTATTATACAATTTAAGCATAGCCTCCCTGCTCTTATATTCTATGCTTCGGCCAATAAAGCCAAGCATTCCGTATGCCTTCTTAACCACCTTATCCACCTGGCCTGCTACTTTCAGGGATCTGTGGACAAGCACTCCAAAGTTCATCTGCACTTCTAAGTGGCCTACCGCTTAATGTGTATACCCTTTCCTTATTAGCCCTACCCAAGTGCCTACCTCACACTTCTCCAAATTAAATTCCATTTACCACTGCTCTGCCCACCTGACCAGTAGATTGATATCCTTCTGCAGTCCATGACTTTCCTCTTCATTATCAACCACACAGCCAATTTTAGTGTCATCTGCAAACTTCTTAATCATACTCCCTATATTTAAATCTAAATCATTGATATATACCACAAAAAGCAAGGGACCCAGTACTGAGCCTTACAGAACCCCACTGGAAACATCCTTCCAGTCACAAAAACATCCATCAACCATTATCCTTTGCTTCCTACCTCTGAGCCAATTTTGGATCCAACTTGCCACGTTGCCCTGGATCCCATGGGCTTTAACCTTCATGACCAGTCTACCACGTGGGACCTTATCAAATGCTTTGCTAAAGTCCATATACACTATATCATACGCACTACCCTCATCAACTCTCTTGGTTACCGCCTCAAAAAATTCAATCAGGTTAGTCAAACACGATCTTCCCTTAAACAATCCATGCTGACTGTCCCTAATTAATCCTTTCCTTTCCAAATGTAGATTTATCCTGTCTTTCAGGATTTTTTCCAATAATTTTCCCACCACTGAGGTTAGGCTGACAGGCCTGTAATTACTCGGCCTATTCCTTTCTCCCTTATTAAACAAGGGTACTACATTAGCAGTCCTCCACTCCTCCGGCACCATGCCCAAATCCAAAAAGAGGACTGGAAAATAGTGGTCAAGGCCTCTGCTATTTCCTCTTTTACTTCGCTCAACAGCCTGGGATGTATTTTATCCGGGCCTGGGGACTTACCTACTTTCATAGCTGCTCAACCCCTCAATACCTCTTCTCTCGCTATGTTTATTTCATCCAGAATTTCACACCCCTCGACAGCAGTATCTGCATTGCCCCTTTCCTTTGTGAAAACAGATGCAAAGTATTCATTAAGAACCCGACCAACATCTTCCGCCTCCACAAAGATTACTCTCATGGTCTCTAATAGGCCCTACCCTTTCTTTAATTACCCTCTTATTCTTAATATTTTTATAGAACATCTTTGGATTTTCTTTAATTTTACTAGCCAAGAATTTTTCATGCTCTCTCTTAGCATTCTTAATATCCTTTTTAATGTTACCTCTTAACTTCTGCAAACTTTGACATTATGCCCTGTATATCAAAGGCCAGGTCATCAATAAATATCAAAAAAGGAGCAGTGGTCCTGAGGAACACCACTGTATACCTCCCTCCAGTCAGAAAAACAACCGTTCACCACTACTCTCTGCTTTCTGTCCCTTATCCAACTCTGTATCCACACTGTCAATGTAATGCCATGGGTTTTAATTTTGCTAATAAGCCTAATTAGAATCCAGTATTGTAAATCTCCATACTAAATTGTGTATTCATGGGTCTCGAAATTCGAAGCTGGTTAGGAACAATGGAAACATTGTTGTTAGAAACTGAAACCTCCTACACAACTGAACAATACATCGGAGGCTTTCCTTCCATTTACACTATAGGTTTATACCCATGGTCTTAGCACAGTGACAACCAGGACTCAGCCATATTATTAAAACAGGGGAGACATATCATCAGGTGTAGAAATACCACCACTTTTGTCCCAATAATTGCAAAATAATCTCTGATGTGGTTTCATTCTGTCTTCAGTCTTACTGGCCAGATTAGGTGAAGGGGGTGGTGGTAGATAACAGAGGGGTCTGGGTCAGATGTAGTAGAGAAAAATAAAGAGATGGTACAGAAAAAGAGAAAGGCAAAATGAGTTAAGACATCAAGGGAAGACAGTTGGAGAAGAGATTCAGAGCAAGAAATTGTTGGCAAGAGCAGCGAGCGAGCACGCCAGAGCTCAGAGTGACATCGTCTCCCCTTTGACTCCACTCTGGACAAGCTCACTGTACTGCAGTCACTGATTGAGGCAGTGTGACTGCATCCCTCTGGGCTCCAGCATCCCTCAATTCTCCTCTCTCCGACTCACCCAGGCCTCTAACTGCTTCTGCCTGACACGCACACACCCTTACACACATGCTGAGATACACTGCAATGATGGGGTTGGATCCCTTTTCATTACCTTGATGCTCTTGCACAAATTCAACGCGACTTCAATTTCGCTAAACTCCAGACTTGTAAAAAAAAAAAGAGGCCTTGAATTAAGGCGTTATAACAATTTCAGGTTAATGTAGAACTATTTCTCTCAATAGTTTCATAGCGAGGAACTTGTCAAGGAATTCAGAACCTATTGCTTTTCAGTGATCTGCCCGTCAGTTTAACAATGACCATATTTGCAGTAATAAGTGGAACAGATTGCGTTTTCATATGATGCCATCACTTCAGAATTACATTAAATAGATCAGATTTTACAACTAATAAACTTATTTACACCTAATGAATCACAGTGTGACAAATACCCACAGCACAATAGACATAGAAACATAGAAAATAGGTGCAGGAGTAGGCCATCCGGCCCTTCGAGCCTGTACCACCATTCAATAAGATCATGGCTGATCATTCCTTCAGTACCCCGTTCCTGCTTTCTCTCCATACCCCTAATCCCTTTAGCCGCAAGGGTCATATCTAACTCCCTCTTGAATATATCCAATGAACTGGCATCAACAACTCTCTGCGGTAGGGAATTCCACAGGTTAACAACTCTGAGTGAAGAAGTTCCTCCTCATCTCAGTCCTAAATGGCTTACCCCTTATCCTAAGACTATGTCCCCTGGTTCTGGACTTCCCCAACATCGGGAACATTCTTCCTGCATCTAACCTGTCCCATCTCGTCAGAATCTTATACGTTTCTATGAGATCCCCTCTCATCCTTCTAAACTCCAGTGAATACAGGTCCAGTGAATCCAGTCTCTCCTTATATGTCAGTCCTGCCATCCCAGGAATCAGTCTGGTGAACTTTCGCTGTACTCCCTCAATAGCAAGAACATCCTTCCTCAGATTAGGAGACCAAAACTGAACAATATTCCAGGTGAGGTCTCACTAAGGCCCTGTACAATTGCAGTAAGACTTCCCTGCTCCTATACTCAAATCCCCTTGCTATGAAGGCCAACATATCATTTGCCTTCTTCACCACCTGTTGTACCTGCATGCCAACCTTCAATGACTGATGAATCATGACACCCAGGTCTCGCTGCACCTCCCCTTTTCCTAATCTGCCGCCATTCAGATAATATTCTGCCTGTGTGTTTTTGCCCCCAAAGTGGATAACCTCAGATTTATCCACATTATACTGCATCTGCCATGTATTTGCCCACTCACCTAACCTGTCCAAATCACCTTGCAGCCTCTTAGCATCCTCCTCACAGCTCACACCGCCACCCAGTTTAATGTCATCTGCAAACTTGGAGATATTACACTCAATTCCATCATCCAAATCATTAATATATATTGTAAAGAGCTGGAGTCCCAGCACTGAGCCCAGCGGCACTCCACTAGTCACTGCCTGCCATTCTGAAAGGGACCCGTTAATCCCAACTCACTGCTTCCTGTCTGCCAACCAGTTCTCTATCCACTTCAGTACATTACCCCCAATACCATGTGCTTTGATTTTGCACACCAATCTGTTGTGTGGGACCTTGTCAAAAGCCTTTTGAAAGTCCAAATACATCATATCCCCTGTCCACTCTACATCTCCAAAAAATTCCAGAAGATTTGTCAAGCATGATTTCCCCTTCATAAATCCACGCTGACTTGGACCAATCCTATCACTGCTTTCCAAATGTGCTGCTATTTTATCCTTAATGATTGATTCCAACATTTTCCCCACTACTGATGGCAGGCTAACTGGTCTATAATTACCCGTTTTCTCTCTCCCTCCTTTTTTAAAAAGTGGCGTTACATTAGCAACCTTCCAGTCCATAGGAACTGATCCAGAGTCAATAGACTGTTGGAAAATTACCAATGCATCCACTATTTCTAGGGCCACTTCCTTAAGTACTCTGGGGATTTATCGGCCTTCAATCCAGTCAATTTCCCACCTAATAAGGATATCCTTCAGTTCCTCCTTCTCACCTTATTACCTGCTGTATTCTAAATTTCCCCACAACCCTCTGCATAAAGAAGCCCCCCCTCAAATCCCCTCTAAACCTTCCACCAACCACCTTAAAACTATGCTCCCTCGTAATAGCCCCCTCCACCAAAAGAAATAGACCATTATAATCCACTATGTCCAGGCCCCTCAATATTTTGCACATCTCGATGAGGTCTCCTCTCAACCCCCTCTGTTCCAATGAGAATAAACCCAGCCTATCCAATCTGTCCTCATAACTAAGATTCTCCATTCCAGGCAGCATCCTAGTAAATCTCCTCTGCACCCTCTCTAGTGCAATCTCGTCCTTCCTATAATACAGCAACCAGAACTGCACGCAGTACTCCAGCTGTGGCCTAACCAAAGTATTATACAATTTAAGCATAACCTCCCTGCTCTTATATTCTATGCCTTGGTCAATAAAGGCAAACATTCCGTATGCCTTCTTAACCACCTTATCCACCTGGCCTGCTACTTTCAGGGATCTGTGGACAAGTACTCCAAGGTCCCTTTGTTCATCTACACTATTAAGTGGCCTACCATTTAATGTGTATACCCTTTCCTTATTAGCCCTCCCAAAGTGCATCACCTCACATTTCTCTGAATTAAATTCCATTTGCCACTGCTCTTCCCACCTGACCAGTAAATTGATATCCTCCTGCAGCCCATGACTTTCCTCTTCATTATCAACCACACAGCCAATTTTAGTATCGTCTGCAAACTTCTTAATCAAACTTCCTATATTCAAATCTAAATCGTTGATATATACCACAAAAAGCAAGGGACGCAGTACTGAGCCCTGCGGAACCGCACTGGAAACATCCTTCCAGTCACAAAAACATCCATCACCCTTTGCTTCCTACCTCCAAGCCAATTTTGGATCCAACTTGCCACTTTGCCCTGGATCCCATGGCCTTTAACCTTCATGACCAGTCTACCTTGCAGTACCTTATCAAAAGTCTTGCTAAAGTCCATATATACTACATCGTATGCACTACCCTCATCGGCCCTCTTGGTTACCTCCTCAAAAAATTCAATCAAGTTAGTCAAACACGATCTTCCCGTAACAAATCCGTGCTGACTGCTAATTAATCCTTGCCTATCCAAATGCAGATTTATCCTGTCTTTCAGGATTTTTTCCAATAATTTTCCCACCACTGAGGTTAGGCTGACAGGCCTGTAATTACTCGGCTTATTCCTTTGTCCCTTCTTAAACAAGGGTACTACATTCGCAGGCCTCCAATCCTCCGGCACCATGCCCAGATCCAAAGAGGACTAGAAAATGATGGTCAAGGCCTCTGCTATTTCCTCTTTTACTTCGCTCAACAACCTGGGATGCATTTCATCCAGGCCTGGGGAATTATCTACTTTCATAGCTGCTAAACCCCTTAATACTTCCCCTCTTACTATATTTATTTCATCCAGAATATCACACTCCTCCTCAATAGCAGTATCTGCATTACCTCTTTCCTTTGTGAAAACAGATGGCATGTATACGTTAAAAACCCTACCAACATCTTCCGCCTCCTCACAAAGATTACCCTCATGGTCTCTAATAGGCCCTACCCTTTCCTTAGTTACCCTCTTACTCTTAATATATTTATAGAACATCTTAGGGTTTGCCTTAATTTTACTGGCCAAGAATTTCTCATGCTCTCTCTTAGTATTCCTAATATCCTTTTTAATTTTGCCTCTTAACTTTCTATATTCCTCTAAAGATTCTAAAGTATTTAGCCGTTGATATGTGACATAAGCGTCCCTTTTTTTCTTAATCCTCCCCTGTAAGTCCCTAGACATTCAGGGGACTCGAGAATTATTTTTCCCAGCTTTTGCTTTTTTTTTTTATAAAGGGCACATGTTTGGCCTGAGCCTTTTGGATCTCTTCCTTGAATGCCTTCAATGTTCTGACACCGATTTACCCACAAGTAGCTGTTTCCAGTCCACTATGGCCAAATCACTCCTTAACTTAGCAAAATTAGCTTTTCCCCAATTCGGAACTTGTATTCCATGCCTATTCTTGTCCTTATCCATAACCAACTTGAATCTGACTGAATTATGGGGCCCCAAGTTTGCGGTACGCCGACTTTTTAGAACAAAAACCGCGCCTTAAAGTTACCTTGCTATTTTCCCCACAGCTGGAACGATGAAGGCCCTCGGTATAGCGCAGCACAAGGGTCGGGAGGCGGAGCCAGGTCCCTGCGCTGAAAACAGTGCCGGGACCTTTGTACATGCGTGCTAGAGCTTTCTCGCAGTGGCTCAGCCATTTGGGGATTAACAGTGACAAAGCTAAATATGTATTGTTGTTCAGACAGCTTCAAATAATTTGATAAACTGTACAAAAATCACTTGAGGGTGTAAAGATCCTATGTTACTGGATGTTTTAAAGTACTTTATGCAGCTTTTATCTCCACCTACCTGTTGCGTGTAGATTTGTGTTAGTTTACCTAGGATTCTGTAAAAGCAATCAATATGGTAAAGGAGGGGCAGTTCTGAAGCACGTTTGATTTAGCAATGCATGAAGCAGTAAGCTTGTAATCCAAGACGTACGTTTGGAGGAACTGGCTGAGATAGTCGGTTGTGATTAGGCATGTCAACAATTAATTAGCAAATTTACGACGTCAAAAAATAGTTATGGTGTGGGATGGTGTCATCATTTTCAAAACATTAAAGTGATTGATTTATTGTTTTATTTATCATTTATCATGGATGATGGCTCTTTATTTGTAAAAGTGAAATGTTTAATGCTTGTAAACTTCCCTTCCCCCCCACCCTGTTCTCTGCGCCTAATTTATAAAGTGCAGGCAAGGTTTTTCTGAGCATACAAAAATCTACACTTACTCCATTCTAAGTTAGCCTGGAGTAAGTTTTCACTGCCTAAACTTGCAAAACAGGCGCAAGTGGCTGGTAAAGCCCCCTTTTGAAAAAAAACTGTTCTAAAACAAAACTATTCTAATTCACGAGAATTGGAGCAAACTAAATACCGAGAATTGCAATTTCTAAGATACTCCATTCTAAAACTAGTTGCTCAAAAAAAATAGGAGCATTTCGAGCCTAAACTTGAGCCCATGATCACTGGCACCCAAATGCTCCCCCACTAATACCCCTTCAACTTGCCCAGCTTCATTCCCTAAAGCTAAATCAAAGACCGCCCCCTCTCATGTTGGGCTTGCGACATACTGACTAAATAAGTTCTCCTGAATGCATTTCAAGAATTCCGCATCCTCTATACCCTTCACACTAAATTTGTCCCAATCAATATTTGGATAGTTAAAGGTTTTTAGACTTCACAGCAATTTGCCTACATATTCGCTCCTCTATCTCCCCCCCCCCCCCCCCACTGCTTGGGGGTCTATAATACACGCCCAGCAGTGTGATCGCCCCTTTTTTATTTTTCAATTCGACCCATATGGCCTCAGTTAATGATCCCTCCAACATATCAACCCTTCTCACCACTGTAATAGTTTCTTTAATCAGTACCACAACACACCCCCCTTTTTTTAACCCCTCTCTATCTTGTCTAAAAATCCTGTAGCCAAGAATATTAATCTGCCAAACCTGCCCCTCGTTCAGCCAGGTTTCTGTAATGGTTATAATGTCATACTCCCCAAGTGTCTACCTGTGCTCTTAGCTCATCTGCCTTATTCGCTATACTCCTTGCATTAAAGTATATACCATTCAGCACAGGAAGACCTCCTTGCTTACGACATACTAAGCCCTGTTTCCTGTGTCTTACAGATTCGCTTCCTAGATTTTTGCTATCCAACTTCTGCTTTACTTCCTTCCCTTTTGAATTCGGTCTCAGGTTCCCATCCCCCTGCCAAGCTAGCTTAAACTCTCCCCAACAGCACTAGCAAAACTCCCCGCGAGGATATTGGTCCCGGTGCTGTTGAGGTGCAACCCGTCCGGTTTGTACAGGTCCCATCTCCCCCAGAAGCGGTCCCAATGCCTCAAGAATTTAAAGCCCTCCCTCCGACACCAATTTTCCAGCCACTTGTTCATCCTCTCTACCCTTCTATTCTTGTAATCATTAGCATGTGGCGGGGCCAATAGGCTCTGTTGCTGTGGGAGAGAGGACATCAGCATTGATTATATAGACAGATGATAACAGTCTACACAAGTACTGTTGCAATAAAGATACTAATTTGACTGCAAATGATTTGTGGGTCTCTGCTAGTTATAAAATATTTACACCTAAACTAAGTGTTGAAATTAAAATCAAGATAGTTGTAAACTCACGCAATGGGTCACATGAAAGCTGCAAGTGTATAATCCACTTAAAATACAACTGGTTACAATATCCATCAGCCTTAAATTTGATCTATGTTGAAAAGCTCACTAGATTTCACATTCAGCATCGTAATCGATGCAGCATACTTATAATTGAAGAAACATATAAAATAGGTACAGGAGTAGGCCATTCGGCCCTTCGAATCTGCACCGCCATTCAATGAGTTTCATGGCTGAATATGCAACTTCAGTACCCCATTCCTGCTTTCTCGCCATACTCCTTGATCCCCCTAGTAGTAAGGACTACATCTAACTTCTTTTTGAATATATTTAGTGAATTGGCCTCAACAACTTTCTGTGGTAGAGAATTCCACAGGTTCACCATTCTCTGGGTGAAGAAGTTTCTCCTCATCTCGGTCCTAAAATGGCTTACTCCTTATCCTTAGACTGTGACCCCTGGTTCTGGACTTCCCCAACATTGGGAACATTCTTCCTGCATCTAACCTGTCGAAACCCGTCAGAATTTTAAACGTTTCTATGAGTTCCCCTCTCATTCTTCTGAACTCCAGTGAATATCCCAGTTGATCCAGTCGTTCTTGATATGTCAGTCCTGCCATCCCCGGAATCAGTCTGGTGGACCTTCGCTGCACTCCCTCAATAGCAAGAATGTCCTTCCTCAAGTTAGGAGACCAAAACTGCACACAATACTCCAGGTGTGGCCTCACCAAGGCCCTGTACAACTGTAGTAACACCTCCCTGCCCCTGTACTCAAATCCCCTCGCTATGAAGGCCAACATGCCATTTGCTTTCTTAACCGCCTGCTGTACCTACGTGCCAACCTTCAATGACTGATGATTCATGACACCCAGATCTCACTGCACCTCCTCTTTTCCGAATCTGTCACCATTCAGATAATAGTCTGTCTCTCTCTTTTTACCACCAAAGTGGATAACCTCACATTTATCCACATTATACTTCACCTGCCATGCATTTGCCCACGCACCTAACCTATCCAAGTCACTCTGCAGCCTCATAGCATCCTCCTCGCAGTTCACACTGCCACCCAACTTAGTGTCATCCGCAAATTTGGAGACATTACATTTAATCCCCTCGTCTAAATCATTAATGTACAATGTAAACAGCTGGGGCCCCAGCACAGAACCTTGCGGTACCCCACTAGTCACGGCCTGCCACTGAAAAGTACCCATTTACTCTTTGCTTCCTGTCTGCCAACCAGTTCTCAATCCACGTCAGCACACTACCCCCAATCCCATGTGCTTTAACTTTGCACATTAATCTCTTGTGTGGGACCTTGTCAAAAGCTTTCTGAAAGTCCAAATACACCACATCAACTGGTTCTCCCTTGTCCCTTGTCTACTGGAAACATCCTCAAAAAATTCCAGAAGATTTGTCAAGCATGATTTCCCTTTCACAAATCCATGCTGACTTGGATCCACCATGTCACCTCTTTCCAAATGCGCTATGACATCCTTAATAATTGATTCCATCATTTTACCCACTACCGATGTCAGGCTGACCGGTCTATAATTACCTGTTTTCTCTCTCCCTCCTTTTTTGAAAAAAAGTGGGGTTACATTGGCTACCCTCCACTCCAAAAGGAACTGATCCAGAGTCAATGGAATGTTGGAAAATGACTGTCAATGCATCCGCTATTTCCAAGGCCACCTCCTTAAGTACTCTGGGATGCAGACCATCAGGACCCTGGGGATTTATCGGCCTTCAATCCCATCAATTTCCCCAACACAATTTCCCTCAGTTCCTCCTTCTTACTAGACCCTCTGACCCCTTTTATATCCAGAAGGTTGTTTGTGTCCTCCTTAGTGAATACCGAACCAAAGTATTTGTTCAATTGGTCTGCCATTTCTTTGTTCCCCATTCTGACTTCCCCTGACTGACTGCAGGGGACCTACGTTTGTCTTTACTAACCTTTTTCTCTTTATATATCTATAGAAACTTTTGCAATCCGTCTTAATGTTCCCTGCAAGCTTCCTCTCATACTCTATTTTCTCTGCCCTAATCAAACCCTTTGTCCTCCTCTGCTGAGTTCTAAATTTCTACCAGGGTTCGTTGCTATTTCTGGCCAATTCCTTGGCTTTAATACTATCCCTGATTTCCCTTAATAGCCACGGTTGAGCCACCTTCCCTTTTTTATTTTTACACCAGACAGGGATGTACAATTGTTGTAGTTCATCCATGCGGTCTCTAAATGTCTGCCATTGCCCATCCACTGTCAACCCCTTAAGTATCATTCGCCAATCTATCCTAGCCAATTCACGCCTCATACCATCAAAGTTACCCTTCTTTAAGTTCTGGACCATGGTCTCTGAATTAACTGTTTCATTCTCCATCCTAATGTAGAATTCCACCATATTATGGTCACTCTTCCCCAAGGGGCCTCGCACAACGAGATTGCTAATTAATCCTCTCTCATTACACAACACCCAATCTAAGATGGCCTCTCCCCTAGTTGGTTCCTCGACATATTGGTCTAGAAAACCATCCCTTATGCACTCCAGGAAATCCTCCTCCACCATATTGCTTCCAGTTTGGTTAGCCCAATCTATATGCATATTAAAGTCATCCATGATAACTGCTGCACCTTTATTGCATGCAGCCCTAATTTTCTGTTTGATGCCCTCCCCATCACTACTACTGTACACAACTCCCACTAACGTTTTTTTGCCCTTTGGTATTCTGCAGCTCTACCCATATAATTCCACATCATCCAAGCTAATGTCCTTCCTAACTATTGCATTAATCTCCTCTTTAACCAGCAATGCTCCCCCACCTCCTTTTTCTTTTATTCTATCCTTCCTGAATGTTGAATACCCTTGGATGTTGAGTTCCCAGCCCTGATCATCCTGGAGTCACGTCTCTAATCCCAATCACATCATGTCTGTTAACATCTATTTGCAGTTAATTCATCAACCTTATTACGGATACTCCTTGCATTAAAACACAAAGCCTTCAGGCTTGTTTTTTTTAAACACCCTTTGTCCTTTTAGAATTATGATGTAGTGTGGCCCTTCTTGTTTCTTGCCTTTATTTACTCGGCCTTCCACTATTGCTTTTTACCTTTCTACCATCTGTTTCTGACTCCATATTACTTCGCCCTGTCTCGCTGTATAGGTTCCCATCCCCCTGCCATATTAGTTTAAACACTCCCGAACTGCATTAGCAAATGTTACCTCCAGGACATCAATTCCAGTCCTGCCCAAGTGCAGACCGTCCCTTTTGTACAGGTCCCACTTCCCAACAAGCCTGAAGGCTTTGTGTTTTAATGCAAGGAGTATCCGTAATAAGGTTGATGAATTAACTGGTTCCAATGTCCCAGGAATTTGAATCCCTTCCTCTTGCACCACTGCTCAAGCCACGTATTTATTCTAACTATCCTGCTCCCTTTACTCTGATTAGCACGTGGCACTGGTAGCAATCCAGAGATTACTACCTTTGAGGTCCTACTTTTTAATTTAACTCCTAGCTCCCTAAATTCAGCTTGTCGGACCTCTTCCTGCTTCTTATATATATCGTTGGTACCTACATGTACCACGACAACTGGCTGTTCACCCTCCCTCTCCAGAATGCTCTGCAGCCGCTCAGAGACATCCTTGACCCTTGCACCAGGGAGGCAACATACCATCCTGAAGGGAAACTAGAGATAATCAAAGCATACACAGAATCGATAATCTACAGTACAGAAACAGGCCATTCGGCCCACTTGCTCTATGCTGGTGTTTATACTCCACACCAGCCTCCTCCCACTCTTTCTCCCATCCCCCACTATCCAATTTTCCCTCATCAATGCATCAAGCCTCCCCTTTAAATGCTTCAACCAATCCATTGACAGCAAGTTCCACATTGTCACCACTCTCTAAAGAAATTACTCCGAAATTCTTTATTTTTAAACTAATATGGCAGGGGGATGGGAACCTATGCAGCAAGACAGGGCGAAGTAATATGGAGTCAGAAACAGATGGTAGAAAGGTAAAAAGCAATAGTGGAAGGCAGAGTAAACAAAGGCAAGAAATAAAAAGGGCCACACTACATCATAATTCTAAAAGGACAAAGGGTGTTAAAAAAACAAGCCTGAAGGCTTTGTGTCTTAATGCAAGGAGTATCCGCAATAAGGTGGATGAATTAACTGTGCAAATAGATGTTAACAGATATGATGTGATTGGGATTACAGAGATGTGGCTCCAGGATGATCAGGGCTGGGAACTCAACATCCAAGGGTATTCAACATTCAGGAAGGATAGAATAAAAGGAAAAGGAGGTGGGGTAGCATTGCTGGTTAAAGAGGAGATTAATGCAATAGTTAGGAAGGACATTAGCTTGGATGATGTGGAATCTATATGGGTAGAGCTGCAGAATACCAAAGGGCAAAAAAACGTTAGAGAGAGTTGTGCACAGACCTCCAAACAGTAGTAGTGATGTTGGGGAGGGCATCAAACAGGAAATTAGGGCTGCATGCAATAAAGGTGCAGCAGTTATCATGGGTGACTTTAATATGCATATAGATTGAGCTAACCAAACTGGAAGCAATAATTGCATAAGGGATGGTTTTCTAGACCAATATGTCGAGGAACCAACTAGGGGGGAGGCCATCTTAGACTGGGTGTTGTGTAATGAGAGAGGATTAATTAGCAATCTCATTGTGCGAGGCCCCTTAGGAAAGAGTGACCATAATATGGTGGAATTCTACATTAGGATGGAGAATGAAACAGTTAATTCAGAGACCATGGTCCAGAACTTAAAGAAGGGTAACTGTGAAGGTATGAGGCGTGAATTGGCTAGGATAGATTGGCGAATGATACTGAAGGGGTTGATGGTGGATGGGCAATGGCAGACATTTAGAGACCGCATGGATGAACTACAACAGTTGTACATCCCTGTCTGGCGTAAAAATAAAAAAGGGAAGGTGGCTCAACCGTGGCTATCAAGGGAAATCAGGGATAGTATTAAAGCCAAGGAAGTGGCATACAAATTGGCCAGAAATAGCAGCGAACCCGGGGACTGGGAGAAATTTAGAACTCAGCAGGAGGACAAAGGGTTTGATTAGGGCAGGGAAAATAGAGTACGAGAGGAAGCTTGCAGGGAACATTAAGATGGACTGCAAAAGTTTCTATAGATATGTAAAGAGAAAAAGGTTAGTAAAGACAAACGTAGGTCCCCTGCAGTCAGAGTCAGGGGAAGTCATAACGGGGAACAAAGAAATGGCAGACCAATTGAACAAGTACTTTGGTTCGGTATTCACTAAGGAGGACACAAACAACCTTCTGGATATAAAAGGGGTCAAAGAGTCTAGTAAGGAGGAACTGAGGGAAATCCTTATTAGTCGTGAAAGCATGTTGGGGAAATTGATGGGATTGAAGGCCGATAAATCCCCAGGGCCTGATAGTCTGCATCCCAGAATACTTAAGGAGGTGGCCTTGGAAATAGCGGATGCATTGACAGTCATTTTCCAACATTCCATTGACTCTGGATCAGTTCCTATCGAGTGGAGGGTAGCCAATTTAACCTCACTTTTTAAAAAAAGGAGGGAGAGAGAAAACAGGGAATTATAGACCGGTCAGCCTGACATCGATAGTGGGTAAAATGATGGAATCAATTATTAAGGATGTCATAGCAGCGCATTTGGAAAGAGGTGACATGATAGGTCCAAGTCAGCATGGATTTGTGAAAGGGAAATCATGCTTGACAAATCTTCTGGAATTTTTTGAGGGTGTTTCCAGTAGAGTGGACAAGGGAGAACCAGTTGATGTGGTGTATTTGGACTTTCAGAAGGCGTTCGACAAGGTCCCACACAAGAGATAAATGTGCAAAGTTAAAGCACATGGGATTGGGGGTAGTGTGCTGACGTGGATTGAGAACTGGTTGGCAGACAGGAAGCAAAGAGTAGGAGTAAATGGGTACTTTTCAGAATGGCAGGCAGTGACTAGTGGGGTACCACAAGGTTCTGTGCTGGGTGCCCCAGCTGTTTACATTGTACATTAATGATTTAGACAAGGGGATTAAATGTAGTATCTCCAAATTTGTGGATGACACTAAGTTGGGTGGCAGTGTGAGCTGCGAGGAGGATGCTGAGGCTGCAGAGTGACTTGGATAGGTTCGGTGAGTGGGCAAATGCGTGGCAGATGAAGTATAATGTGAGGTTATCCACTTTGGTGGTAAAAACAGAGACACAAACTATTATCTGAATGGTGACAGATTAGGAAAAGGGGAGGTACAACGAGACCTGGGTGTCATGGTACATCAGTCATTGAAGGTTGACATGCAGGTACAGCAGGCGGTTAAGAAAGCAAATGGCATGTTGGCCTTCATAGCAAAGGGATTTGAGTACAGGGGCAGGGAGGTGTTACTACAGTGTGCAGGAATTCTCTACCACAGAAAGTTGTTGAGGCCAATTCACTAAATATATTCAAGAAGGAATTAGCTGTAGTCCTTACTACTCGGGGGATCAAGGGGTATGGCGAGAAAGCAGGAATGGGGTACTGAAGTTGCAGGTTCAGCCATGAACTCATTGAATGGCGGTCCAGGCTCGAAGGGCCGAATGGCCTACTCCTGCACCTATTTTCTATGTTTCTATGATCTATTGTCACCACTCTCTGTAAATACCTATTATATTCTAGACTCGCACACAAGTGGAAACACTTTCTCCATGTCCAACCTATTCAAGGAATAAATATATTTACAAACCTCAGTGGCAGGATCCATGCTTGAGGACTACATATTTTCATAAATTCACTCGATCTAAAATGTTGAGTAGCAGTTGTGGACATTCCAGAACACTTTATAAAGAATTATTGCAATTATCAACCACTTTCTTGGTTTGACATTCTGCCCTAAAATGCAAAAAACACAAATACAGATAACAGCACAATTTTCTGAAAATAACCACTGCCCAAGTGTCACATTAACATGTGCTAATATAGCTCTAGCTCTTAATGCCCATTCATGATCACTTAGTCCAGATACATTTACTCATCTGCAATACTTCTCACACAAACCAGTGTTTACATTATAGTGTCGTGCTGAAGACTTGTGCTCCAGAACTAGCCGCACCTCTAGCCAAGCTGTTCCAGTACTGCTACAACACTGGCATCTACCCGACAAAATGCCCCAGGTATGTCATGTTCACCAAAAGCAAGACACATCCAACCCAGCCAATTACCACCCCATCAGCCTACTCTCAATCATCGGCAAAGTGATGGATGGTGTCATCGACAGTGCTATCAAGTGGCACTTACTCACAATAACCTGCTCCCCGATGCTCAGTTTGGGTTCCGACAGAACCACTCGGCTCCAGACCACATTGCAGCCTTAGTTCAAACATGGACAAAAGAGCTGAATTCCAGAGGTGAGGCGAGAGTGACAGCCCTCGACATCAAGGCAGCAGCATTTGACCGAGTGTGGTATCAACTGAAGTCGATGAGGATTGGGGGGAAACTCTCCATTGCCTGGAGTCATACCCAGCACAAAGGAAGATGGTTGTGATTGTTGGAGGCCAATCATCTCAGCCTCAGGGCAGTGCCCGAGGCCCAACCATCTTCCGTTCTTCATCATCTATCATAGGTCAGAAGTGGGGATGTTTGCTGATGATTGCAGTGTTCAGTTCCATTTGCTACTCCTCAGATAATGAAGCAGTCCATTCCTGAGTACCTGCATGGAGTAAGACCTGGACAACTGGCTTAGGTTGATACATGGCAAGTAACATTCACGCCACACAAGTGCCAGGCAATGACCATCTCGAACAAGATAAGAGTCTAAACTTAACTGGACCAGCCCCATAAATAGCGTGACTACAAGAGCAGGTCAGAGGCTGAGTATTCTGCGGCGAGTGTCTCACCTCCTGTCTCCCCAAAGCCTTTCCACCATCTACAAAGCACAAGCTGCATGGCCACGCGGTGGTCTGGAGGTCCCGCACAGGCTGCTCACCGGCTTTTAAATGGAAAAGAACGAGCGTGCACGATAATTTGAATGGAACATTGGTCAGGAGTGTGATGGAATACGGTCTATTTTCCTGGACGAGTACAACTCCAACAACACTCATGAAGCTTAACTCCATGTAGGACAAAGCAGCCCGCTTAACCAGCACCCCATCCGCCACCTTAAACATTCACTCCGTCCAACACCGGTGCACCGTGGCGAGTGTGTGCACATCTACAAGATGCACTGCAGCAGCTCGCCGTGGCCTCTTCGGCAGCACCTCCCAATCCCGCGACCTCTACCACCTGGAAGATCAAGGTCAACAGGTGTACGAGAACACCATCACCTCCAAGTCACACACTATCTTGACTTGGAAATACACTGCCGTTCCTTTAATGTTGCTCAGTCAAAATCGTAGAGCAGCAGTATGGGAGTACCTTCACCACACGGACAGCAGCAGTTCAAGGCAGCCACCACCACCTTCTCTAGGGCAATTAGGGATGGGCAGCAAATGAGGCCTTGCCAGAGACGCCCACATCACGTGAATCAATAAATAAAGAAAGAAAGTACTCTTTTAAACCTGAAGGAGCATGGATCGTCAAATAAGTGGTCAGGAATTGCTTGCCTTCCACTGTCTGATCTATCAGACTGAAAGAGCAGAAATTTCCATTAATGAAATAATGGGAAGACCGAAGCAATCATCTTTGGTGCCCGCCACAAACTTCGTTCCATAGCCACCGACCCCATTCCTCTACCAGGCAACTGTCTTGAGACTGAACCAGACTGTTGGCAACCTTGGCGTCGTATTTGAACCCAAGATGAGCTTCTGACCACATATCCGCTCCATCACCAAGGCTGCCTACTTTCACATCCGTATCATCGCCCAACTCCGCCCTGCTTCAGCTCATCTGCTGCTGAAACGCTCATCCATGCCTTTGGTTACTTCTAGACTTGACTATCCTAATGCTCTCCTAGCCAGCCTTCCATCTTCCACCCTAGATAAACTAAAGCTCATCCAAAGCTCTGCTGCCTGTATCCTAACTCGCACCAAGTCCCGTTCACCCATTACCCCTGTGCTCGGTGGCCTACATTGACTTCCGGTCCAGCAACACACCAAATTTAAAATTCTCGCCCCTCCCCATTTCTGTAACGTCCTCCAGCTCTACAACTCCCAAAATCTCTGCGTTCCTCCAATTCTGGCCTCTTGTGCATCCCCAATATTAATCACCTACAGCTGCCCAGGCCCCATGTTCTGAAATTCCCTCCTTAAACTTCACCAACTCTCACTCTCTCTCTCTCTCTCTCTCTCTTCTTTTAAGATGCTCCTTAAAACCTATGTCCATCTGTCCTAGTATCTCCTTGTGTAGATCGGTGTCAAATTCTGTTTGATCACACTCCTGTGAAGCGCCTAGCGATGTTTTACTATGTTAAAGGCACTATTAGAAAATCATATAATTTTGCAGAGTTTTATGAAAAGGGAATGTTGTTCAAAAAATGTATTGAGTTTTTTGAGGATGTAACTAACAGGGTAGATAAAGGGGAATCTGTGTCATATATTTGGATTTCCAAAAGGCATTTGATAAGGTGCCAAATAAAATGTTGCTAAGTAAGATAAGGGCTCATGGGGTTGGGGGCAATATATTAGCATAGATAGAGGATTGGTTAACAGACAGAAAACAGAGAGTAGGGATAAATGGGTAATTTTCGGGTTGGCAGGCTGTAACTAGTGGAGTGCCGCAAGGATCAGTGCTGGGGCCTCAGCTATTCACAATTTATATTAATGATTTAGATGAAGGGACCGAGTACAACATATCCAAGTTTGTTGCCGATACAAAGCTAGGTGGGAAAGTAAGCTGTGAGGACACAAAGAGCCTGAAAAAGGATATAGACAGGTTAAATAAGTGGGCAATAAGGTGGCTGATGGAGTATAATCATAGAATGGTTACAAGGCTCCAGGGTCTGATTAGGAGCTCCATAATTGCATGATGGGGATGCTTTAATCTTCCACCTATGGAGAAGGTGGCAGCATCTACCATGACCAGTTCTGAGGTGGTTGATGGTTGTCCACTGCTTGTGAGGAAGGTTTGATCCTACAGGTTGTACTGTGGGGTCCTCTATAAGGAATCCATTCCGTACGTCACAGTTGTTCCAAGCACTTTGCCATCGGTTTCCTATCACAGGTAATTCTGTATCCATTCTGCCATTGTCCCTTTTATTCCATGAGCTTCAACTTTACTGGCAAGCCTATTATGTGGCACTTTGTCAAATGCCTTTTGGAAATCCATGAACACATCAACCCTATCTGTTACCTCGTCAAAAAACTATCAAGTTGGTTAAACATAATTTTCCTTAAGGAAATCCGTGCTGAATTTCTTTAAAAAATCCACATCTATCCAAGTGACTGTTAACCTTGTCCTTGATTATTGTATCTAAAAGCTTCCCCACTATTGAGGTTAAACTGACTGGCCTGTAGTTGATGGGTTTATATTTACACCCTTCTTTGAACAATGGTGTAACATTTGCAATTCTCTAGTCCTCTGGCACCACCCCCTTTTCTATCCTGGAATTCCCTTAGCATCCAAGGATGCATCCCATCTGCTCCTGGTGATTTATCTATTTTAAGTACAGCCAGCCTTTCTAAAACCTCCTCTATCAATTTTTATCCCATCAAGTATCTCCATTACCTCCTCCTTCACTATGTCTAGGGCAGCATCCTCATCCTTGGTGAAGACAGATGCAAAGTACTCACTTAGCACCTCAGCCATACTTTCTGTCTCCTTTTTGGTCCCTAATCGGCCCCATCCTCCTCTTACTGCCCTTTTACTATTTATGTGCCTAAAGACGACTTTTTGATTACCTTTTATGTTGGCTGCCATTCTTTTCTCATACCCTCTCTTTGCCTCTCTCATTTTTTATTTCACTTCTCCTCTGACCTTTCTATATAAAGCCTAAAGTGGGGAAAATGCTTGAAGCTATCATTAAGGAAGAAATAGTGGGACATCTAGATAGGAATAGTGCAATCAAGCAGACGCAACATGGATTCATGAAGGGGAAATCATGTTTAACTGATTTACTGGAATTCTTTGAGGATATAACGAGCATGGTGGATAGAGGTGTACCGATGGATGTGGTGTATTTGGATTTCCAAAAGGCATTCGATAAGATGCCACACAAAAGCTACGCGGAGTCCGAGGAAATGTATTAGCATGGATCGAGAATTGGCTGGCTAACAGAAAGCAGAGATTCAGGATAAATGGGTCCTTTTCGGGTTGGAAATCAGTGGTTAGTGGTGTGCCACAGGGATCGGTGCTGGGACCACAACTGTTTACAATATACATAGATGACCTGGAAGAGGGGACAGAGTGTAGTGTAACAAAATTTGCAGATGACACAAAGGCTAGTGGGAAAGCGGGTTATGTAGAGGATACAGAGAGGCTGCAAAGAGACTTAGATAGGTTAAGCGAATGGGCTAAGGTTTGGCAGATGGAATATAATGTCGGAAAATGTGAGGTCATCCACCTTGGGGAAAAAAAACAGTAAAAGGGAATATTATTTGAATGGGGAGAAATTACAACATGCTGCGGTGCAGAGGGACCTGGGGGTCCTTGTGCATGAATCCCAAAAAGTTAGTTTGCAGGTAATCAGGAAGGCGAATGGAATGTTGGCCTTCATTGAGAGGGGGATGGAGTACAAAAGCAGGGAGGTCCTGCTGCAACTGTACAAGGTATTGGTGAGGCCGCACCTGGAGTACTGCGTGCAGTTTTGGTCACCTTACTTAAGGAAGGATATACTAGCTTTGGAGGGGGTACAGAGACGATTCACTAGGCTGATTCCGGAGATGAGGGGGTTACCTTATGATGATAGATTGAGTAGACTGGGTCTTTACTCATTGGAGTTCAGAAGGATGAGGGGTGATCTTATAGAAACATTTAAAATAATGAAAGAGATAGACAAGATAGAGGCAGAGAGGTTGTTTCCACTGGTCGGGGAGACTAGAACTAGGGGGCACAGCCTCAAAATACAGGGGAGCCAATTTAAAACCGAGTTGAGAAGGAATTTCTTCTCCCAGAGGGTTGTGAATCTGTGGAATTCTCTGCCCAGGGAAGCAGTTGAGGCTAGCTCATTGAATGTATTCAAATCACAGATAGATAGATTTTTAACCAATAAGGGAATTAAGGATTATGGGGAGCGGGCAGGTAAGTGGAGCCGAGTCCACGGCCAGATCAGCCGTGATCTTGTTGAGTGGCGGAGCAGGCTCGAGGGGCTAGATGGCCTACTCCTGTTCCTAATTCTTATGTTCTTATGTTCTTATTCTCAGATGGATTTGCAACCCGACATCTGTCAGACTCGCTCTTTTTCTGCTTTATCATATTCTCTCTCTTTCGTTATCCAGAGAGGTCCGACTTTAGTTGTCCTACCTTCCCCCCTCGTGGGAATGTACCTCAACTGTACCTGAACTATTTCCTCTTTAAAGGCAGCCCATTGTTCCATTACAGTTTTGCCTGCCAATCTTTGGAGATTCCAGTTTACCCGGGCCAGATCCATTCTCATCCCTCTGAAAATGGCCTTCACCCAGTTAAACATTTTTACTCTAGATTGCTCCCCATCTTTTTCCATAGCTAATCTAAACCTTATGATACTATGATCACTGTTCCCTAATTGTTCTCCTACTGACACTTGCTCCACTTGATCTACCTCATTCCCAGAACCAGACCCAGCAATGCCTCCTCCCTCCTCGGGCTGGAAACATACTGATCAAGAACGTTCTCCTGAACACACTTCAGAAAGTCTTCCCCCTCTCTGCCCTTTACACGATTACTATCCCAGTCTATATTAGGATAGTTGAAGTCCCCCATTATCACTACTCTATTCTTGCACCTCTAATTTCTCTGCAAATTTGCTCCTCCACATCTTTCCCACTATTTGGTCCATAGAATATACCCAGTAGTGCAATGCTACCTTTATTATTTATTAACTCTAGCCATATAGATTCTGTCCTTCACCCCTCCAGGTCATTCTCCCTAACCAATACTGCCACATCACCCATCTTTCCTGAACACCTTATCAGGAAAATTTATAATGGGGAACAAAGAAATGGCGGACCAGTTAAACAAATACTTTGGTTCTGTTTTCATGAAGGAAGACACAAATAACCTTCCGAAAATACTAGGGGACCGAGGATCGAGTGAGAAGGAGGAACTGAAGGATATCCTTATAAAAGCGGTAAATTGTGTTAGGGAAATTGATGGGATTGAAGGCCGATAAATCCCTGGTGCCTGATAGTCTGCATCCCAGAGTACTTAAGGAAGTGGCCCTAGAAATAGTGGATGCATTGGTGATCATTTTCCAACATTCTATCGACTCTGGATCAGTTCCTATGGACTGGAGGGTAGCTAATGTAACACCACTGTTTAAAAAAGGAAGGAGAGAGAAAACGGGCAACTATAGACCAGTTAGCCTGACATCAGTAGTGGGGAAAATGTTGGAATCAATTATTAAAGATGAAATAGCAGCGCATTTGGAAAGCAGTGACAGGATCTGTCCAAGTCAGCATGGATTTATGAAAGGGAAATCATGCGACAAATCTTCTGGAATTTTGTTAGGATGTAACTAGTAGAGTGGACAAGGGAGAACCAGTGGATGTGGTGTATTGGAACTTTCAACAGGCTTTTGACAAGGTCCAACACAAGAGATTGGTGTGCATAATCAAAGCATATGCTATTGGGGGTAATGTACTGATGTGGATAGAGAACTGGTTGGCAGACAGGAAGCAGAGAGTCGGGATAAACGGCAGGCAGTGACTAGTGGAGTGTCGCAGGGCTCAGTGCTGGGACCCCAGCTCTTTACAATATACATTAATGATTTAGATGAAGGAATTGAGTGTAATATCTCCAAGCTTGCAGATGACAGTAAACTGGGTGGCGGTATGAGCTGTGAGGAGGCTAAAAGGCTGCAGAGTGACTTGGACAGGTTAGGGGAGTGGGAAAATGCATGGCAGATGCAGTATAATGTGGATAAATGTGAGGTTATCCACTTTGGTGGCAAAAACACAAAGACAGAATATTATCTGAATGGTGGCAGGTTAAGAAAGGGGGAGGTGCAACGAGATCTGGGTGTCATGGTTCATCAGTCATTGAAAGTTGGCATGCAGGTACAACAGGCGGTGAAGGCGGCAAATGGTATGTTGGCCTTCATAGCTACGGAATTTGAGTATAGGAGCAGGGAGGTCTTACTGCAGTCGTACAGGGCCTTGGTGAAGCCTCACCTGGAATATTGTGTTCAGTTTTGGTCTCCTAATCTGAGGAAGGACGTTCTTGCTATTGAGGAAGTGCAGCAAAGGTTCACCAGACTGATTCCCGGGACTGACATATGAGGAGAGACTGGATCAACTGGGCCTTTATACACTGGAGTTTAGAAGGTTGAGAGGGGATCTCATGGAAACTTACAAGATTCTGACCGGACTGGACAGGTTAGATGCAGAAAAATGTTCCCGACGATTGGGAAGTCCAGAACCAGGGGACACAGTCTTAGGATAAGGGGCAGGCCATTTAGGACTGAGATGAGGAGAAACTTCACTCAGAGTTGTTAACCTGTGGAATTCCCTCCCACAAAGAATTGGTGATGCCAGTTCATTGGATATATTCAAGAGGGAGTTAGATATGGCCCTTATGGCTAAAGGGATCAAGGGATGTGGAGAGAAAGCAGGAAAGGGGTACTGAAGGAATGATCAGCCATGATCTTATTGAATGGTGGTGCAGGCTCGAAGGGCCGAATGGCCGACTCCTGCACCTATTTATGGCCCCAAGCTTCGCCATGATTTGCTCCTGATTTTTAGGAGCAACTGGTGTAGAACGGAGTATCTTAGAAATCGGAATTCTCGCCATTTAGTTTGCTCCAGTTCTAGTCAGTTAGAACAGTTTCACTTTGGAACAGAATTTTTTTTTCAAAAGGGGGAGTGTCCGGCCACTTATGCCTGTTTTCAAAGTTTCGTCAGTGAAAACTTACTCCAAACTAACTTAGAATGGAGTACATGAAGATTTTAAAATCAGGCATAGGTTACAAATCAGGCATAGGGAATGGGGGGGGGAGGGGGTTTAAAGGGAAGTTTACAAACATTAAACACTTCAGTTTTACAAATAAAGAGCCATCACCGATAATAAATGATAAAAACATCAATAAATCAATCAAAAAGAAATTAATGAGAAATAATTTTTTTTTTTAAATCAATAAATAAAACATTTTCTATTTACCGACTGTAGCACCGGGAGCCCTCCAACTGCGTGCTGGGATGCCCCCCCACAGTGTGTCTCTATCTCTCTGTCTGTGTTTCTGACAGAGAGGGGAAGGGAAGGGAAGGAGGAGAAGGGGGGAGGGGAAGGGAAGGGAAGGAGGAGAAGGGGGGAGGGGAAGGGAAGGGAAGGAGGAGAAGGGGGGAGGGGAAGGGAAGGAGGAGAAGGGGGGAGGGGAAGGGAAGGGAAGGAGGAGAAGGGGGGAGGGGAAGGGAAGGGAAGGAGGAGAAGGGGGGAGGGGAAGGGAAGGGAAGAAGGGGGGAGGGGAAGGGAAGGGAAGAAGGGGGGAGGGGAAGGGAAGGAGGAGAAGGGAGGGGAAGGGAAGGAGGAGAAGGGGGGAGGGGAAGGGAAGGAGGAGAAGGGTGGGGAAGGGAAGGAGGAGAAGGGAGGAGGGGAAGGAGGAGAAGGGGGGAGGGGAAGGAGGAGAAGGGGGGAGGGGAAGGAGGAGAAGGGGGAGGGGAAGGAGGAGAAGGGGGGAGGGGAAGGAGGAGAAGGGGGGAGGGGAAGGAGGAGAAGGGGGGAGGGGAAGGAGGAGAAGGGGGGAGGGGAAGGAGGAGAAGGGGGGAGGGGAAGGAGGAGAAGGGGGGAGGGGAAGGAGGAGAAGGGGGAGGGGAAGGAGGAGAAGGGGGGAGGGGAAGGAGGAGAAGGGGGGAGGGGAAGGAGGAGAAGGGGGGAGGGGAAGGAGGAGAAGGGGGGAGGGGAAGGAGGAGAAGGGGGGAGGGGAAGGAGGAGAAGGGGGGAGGGGAAGGAGGAGAAGGGGGGAGGGGAAGGAGGAGAAGGGGGGAGGGGAAGGAGGAGAAGGGGGGAGGGGAAGGAGGAGAAGGGGGGGAGGGGAAGGAGGAGAAGGGGAGGGGAAGGAGGAGAAGGGGGGAGGGGAAGGAGGAGAAGGGGGGAGGGGAAGGAGGAGAAGGGGGGAGGGGAAGGAGGAGAAGGGGGGAGGGGAAGGAGGAGAAGGGG